>NC_134271.1:69059493-69346993 GCF_031893055.1 Leptodactylus fuscus
GTGGCTTTCCCCTCCGCTGTCGGCTCAAATGAATGAGCCGACATAGGAGGGTGCTGCCGGGGGCGGAAGCTTCTTTTCTCCACTAGCGGCAGCCCGCCGCTAGCGGAAAAAAGAAGCCTGGCGGTCTGCATAGACCACCATTGTAAAGAGGTGGATTTTGAAGCGAAATCCGCTGTCAAAATCATCCCCTTTGCCCACGTGTGAACTAGCCCTTAGAGGTATACTCACATTGGCAGGTACATAACAATAAAATAGAGCTCAACATGTTTAGGATTTGGGTCATAATGAATTCTTTCTAAACTCTAGACAATGTCACACCTAAGGGCTAGTTCACATTCTGTCGTGGCTGCCATGACGGGATGCCGGTGCAGTGCATCCGGATTCCGTGTCAAAATCCTGACCATTTTGCCCCGTGTGAACTAGCTCTAACAATGCAGTGCACACTTGAGCAATGAAAGTCCTTCAAATGTCCTGCCAACCTTATGGTTAGGATGAAATGTTTATTTCTGGTCGCTATACACCTAGATACTCCTAGTCATAAAGTCTGAGCACTCTTTTTCTGAAGGGCAAGTATAAACACAAGACATGGCAGGGCTAGCACTATGTTATTGAAAGACTACTAAAAGATTAAATATTGCATATCCCTATAGTGTAGTTCAACCTATGCCAATTTTAATTCAAAACACTATCACCTATGCATTATTGCAAATGCACATAGAACTTCACAGTTTCTTGACCATTTTACACAAAAATGTATCAATGGTAGCGCAAAGGTGTACCAACAACGGCTTGCTTCCTATTCTCATATGACAATCCAAGGATTCTTAGCTTTAGGTCTCCTCCTTGTTGTCTCCTCTTCAACTGATGTAAAAAAAAAAAAAAACAAGAAAAAAAAAGAGAGAGAGAGAGAGAGAGAGAGAGAGAGAGAGAGAGAGTAAAATCACTCCTCGAATCCCATAGTCCGACTTCTTAATTCCATCTCCCGAATCCCACCTCCCAGACAAACAAATTCATCCTGATGCAAACTACACCTGCCAGTCTTATTGCTGCCACTGCAAATATATCACCCACTTGTGCCCTTCGAAATGTCTTTTATTACAAGAGCTCAGCCACGGTTTCCCCTGCAAGCTTCAATAATGAGACTTTTTACCCAGTGAACTAGCGAACAGATCTGGCTCCTTATAAATTATAAAAGAAATAATGTCACCCATTGAATGTAAATATATTGAGTAGAACAAGGGCCGGTTGCTGTAACAACATTGTACAAAGTACCATTTACCGGCCTGAAATATGTGCATTTAATTTTTGTAGTGGGGGGGGAGGTGGAGGGTCTCAAAAGCCGAAGCCGATTTTAGCTTCTTACTTCCACATTAAATAATCATAGATTCTGCAAACAGCCAAATTAAACACAGTGAAATAATGGTTAATGTCGTAATACACTGACAATTTAACCTAGCCAATATTTTTATTGCCTGATACTATAAAGTCAGCCGAGCTCAACTTGCTTTTGACTGTAGGAAAATAGGTTATAGACCGTTTGGGAATGACCAATTTTTCAAATGCAGCCATACAGTTAGACTAGAACCACTAATACTGTGTTTTTTCTCCACGTTATTGCTGGTATAATCTTTTGAGAATATTTTATAACGGCAATAGCCTTCTAAAAATCAGTCTTTACTGCAGTTAATGACTGGACAGCTGGAGTATTAACTGACTTTGGCCTTGCCTGTAGCTATTAACTAACAAACCAGTTGTTAGCAGGTAGCCTACCAATTTTTTTTTTTTTATAATTTTTACAATTTTTTTATTTTTGCAATTTTTTTTTTAAATAAAGTATCTTTATTGGTACAAATTCAGGTTATTATCTTATCCTGCCAGATGGAAAATGTAACAGATGGATTACCTATTGTATAATCTGTTCCAAGGCCTATAGGAGGTGATATATAAAATATAGAATTGACTATTTTGTTATTTAAGTGATTTTAAAAAAATTTAAATTAATAGTAGAGTAAAAATAATAGCGTTCAGCGAACAAATGTAGATGTTTTGGAGATTTTAATGAAAACGTACATGTCTATGATGCACATAATATACATGTACTGGGGTAAACTTTAATTGTACATAGCTTGGCAGCATGGATTATCGATCTACAATAGATGAAAATGAACTAATCAAAGTAAAAATATTTATAAAAAATAAAGGACCATACATGTATGCGTCATTTACCGTATTTTTCGGACTATAAGACACACTTTTTTTCCCCAAAATTTTTTGGGAAAAGAAGGGTGCGTCTTATAGTCTGAAGGTGGCGCCTGGCATCCGCTGTAATAGAGAGGCGGAAGCCGGCAAGTGATAGACGCCATTACAGGTGCCGGGGCCTGAGACATCGCTGCGCTCCTCTGCCCTGCATGAAGCCAGCAGCGGCAGGGGCTCCTCCGTCCCCCCGCTGCTGGCTTCATGAAGGGCAGAGGATCGTAGCGATGTCTCAGGCCCCGGCGTCTATCCCTCCCCGGCATCCGCCTCTCTAGTACAGCGGATGCCGGGTCAGTATCGGTGGCCCCTTCTCCCCCGGGGCCGGTCCCCACCGGCCCCGTACCTGTAAAGATGCAGGCCGGCTCCTGCGCGGCGATATCGCAGGAGCCGACCTGTCCGGGTGACAGCCGGGAGCCTAATGAGGCTCCCAGGCCTGTCACTGCTGTATTAGTATTGCGGCTGGTCTCTATGACCAGCCGCCGTAATACTAATACAGAATGTCCCATAGACGGCAATACAGTTGTATTGCCGTCTATGGGACTTGTGATCAAGTGACCGCAGGTTCAAGCCCCCGGGGGGGGAATAAAATAGTAAAAAAAAAAAAAAAAAGCTTTAAAAATATGAAATAAATAAAAGTTCTAAATCACCTCCTGTTTTTTTTTCAATACAAGGTGATCTAAGCAATAGATATCCCCCAAAATGGTATAACTAAAAAGTACAGCTGGCCCCGCAAAAAAAAAACGCTCTATGCATCCCCGTACAGCTGCAGGATCACCTGTCAATGTGGCCTTGCAGCTGTTGCAAAACTACAACTCCCATATATTAAATATTTTACCAGTTTTTGCTTCAAAATTTTTTTCCCCTATTTTCCTCCTCTAAAACCTAGGTGCGTCTTATAGTCCAGTGTGTCTTATAGTCCGAAAAATACGGTAAATATGAAAAATATGAATGTGATTGGTTCACCAGATATCAGGATTGCAAGGGACATGGCTTTAGCATCTCAATAAATGATTGGTTGTCTGGGTGAAAACACTGAGACTACTCTATTGACCAATCCTGAGCCTGGTGTCATGGAACTTCCTAGAGAGGAACGGCTAATCATAACTTGATGTAATTTGAATACTACAGACAAAGGGGAAGTCCATTTGGACTTTGCAACAAAAGTAACAGTGCTAAAATAAAATAAGGATATCGTATACAATTGTTACCAGCAGATGGTGATAATTATTCTGTATTTTGTATTATAGATTGTACATTATTCTAGGGCAGGATTTGCATGTACCACGCTTTTTTAGAATCCTGCATAATTGATGAAAGTGTGCAATGGCTGGGCCGTCATTAGCACCGTGTTGCTGCATGGGGCTTTCTGCTTCCAGCTTCATATACTTTGAGGAATAGTGTTTGCTATTATCAATGGTTTCTAGGAGAAATCTAAATCCTGTAGATAATGGGGTGTGGCTGCTTATGTGTTTTATTCCCTCCTTCTGTGTCATCATACATCACCAGACATGTCAACTCAGTTTTTCTGGCCCTTTTACCTGGTCAATATTGACTTTCCCCAAGTCACTAGCCACTACATTCATATTCATTGCACTGTGACAGCAGCAGTAAATACTAATAAAGACCTTACTGGAGGAACCCCCATCTATTTAGAGATTTATGATATTTTATAGTTCATTATTCTTTAATCTCTGTATGTAATGAAAAATACCCAGGGCATTATGTAAGAGAGGCAAGCATCTCATAGTTGAGCCACAGACTTGACTCTTTTGAATGAGAGGACCAAAAGTTAGGATTTTACATTACATGCAGAAATACTTGGGCATCTAAGACAGTATTTCAATTAGACGGTTTTAATAAATCTGCCCCAATGCCTTACAGGGAACTTAAAAAATAAAGATTCTGGGGTACATATATTAAAATAGACTAAAAGCAAAACCGTCTTAGTTTCCCATAGAAACCAATCACAGTGCAGCTTTCAGTCTGAATTCTGCTCCTGAAACATTTTGCTATGGGCAACTAAGACAGTGCTTGTGTTCAGACCATTTTAACAAATCTGCCCCCAGTGAATCTGGTTACGTTCAACAAATTACGACAACCATTCACAAGTCAGCAGAGATTCCTATGTGCTGGATTTCAGCACAACTGTACTTACTGCCATTACTTGTGATTTTAGCATTGCAACATGGCAGTCTCAGTAGCCAAGCATTGAGTCTTAAAGCAACTGCAGCCATAAAGTTGTTTTTTTTTATGCCATAGTTAACTGGAGTTGAATTGCTGGCACATAATTTTTCCTGCAATTTTCTTCTTAAAGAAGAACTACTTGCGTACCGCTACCCTGTGCAATGTAAGGAACTGAATGCAGTTGCTGTGTAGATGGACTCCTCCGCTTTCAGATCATAGGACATGGTTATACGAGTTTCATTTCTCCATTTACACACACAGACAACAAAGTTATTCTCCTAATGTTTTTCTACTAGGAAAGGCTTGGAATTTCTGATCTATTATATACAAAATCAAAAGATTATTTTAATACTGTATATATGGAAAATGTATTTTTGTATATGTAAATACAGTTGGTTCCAAATGCATTTGGTTAGTGATAGAATTTTCAAAAGTAAATATATGCCCCACCCCCCTCCCTATACCTCACCCACCTCTCCTTTATAGTTGCTGTAACTTTTCCCCTTTCTCACCTTCTCATACCCCCTTCGTTCTTTAGTTCCCACCTACTAATGTTCCATCTCTCCCACCCAAGCTATCCATTTCTCTGCATTTCTTTTTCTAATCTTCACCCTCCCTCAACATTTACCCCCCCCCCCCGGCCTCCCTTCCAACCCTCCATTCTATCTATCTCTCTCTCCCCTTGTCCCTCCACTCCTCCCCCAACCGGCTTCTTAAGTCCTTACCCTCCCTTTCCCTCAAATTGATACCTGGTCCTACCTACTTGATTTCCTTTGATCCAACTGGATTGCGAATCTGCAATCTTTTTCTTTTATGTACAGTTATTCACCAGCTCGAGCGGCTGATCTTCATTAACATTTATTATTTCCACTCCGATACCCCCGAATATTTTGGCTTGGAAATGCACACCTTTTGATTTTTCTAGATTGCGCATAGCTCTGTTTGCACTTGCAATCTCATTGTTCTCATTTAATACTGTTATCCTGTTATACACTATACCTTGAACTAGCTTTACAAGCATTTTTCAACATTCATATTGTTGTACTATGTTGATGTTTTCACTATCTGTAAAATGAAAAATTTCAATAAAACGTTTGAATTAAAAAAAAAAAAAGAATTTTCAAAAGTAATTGGACAATTGACCAATACTTGCCAACATTTAGCAAGGAAAGTTGGGCAGAATTGTGTGTAAATAGCGCAGTCAATTTTTTTTTCCTCAAACCCATGCCCATGTAGACATGACCACATCCCCATTTGGGCTTTGGCATGACCCCTTTTTGTGATGTGGCATAAAATGTGCCCAAGTCATGTATAAAAAGATTATTAGCCCATCTGATGCAGTAGCTTTCCGTCAGGCTTGGGAGATTTGCCAGCTGTTCTGAGCGTCCAGGAGGTTTTTTTTTAGAGAGTTGGCAAGTATGGATTTTGTTGATAAACAGTTACATGGTCCGGGGTGTCCTCGTTCTTGAGTTCATTGAGACTCTCATGGGAACTGAATATGCAGCCCAATGAGGTGTCAATGTAAGTGAAGTAGGCCATACTCATGCGTGTAACTTGCCAAAGGTTGGTGCACAGGTAAGACAAACTTTGATGCAGTTGAACAAAAAAAAGACACTCACAGAGAGGCACAAATACTTTAACATTACTTAGCATCATTGTAGATCTTACCCTCCCTCTGTAGTCCTCCTGTGTGCATAGGTTCTTCTCCGATGCCATGACTGGTACTTCTGCCCCTACTGTATCCTCTTCTGGATCCTGGTGAACCTAGCTGATGTCTGTTTATCCTGGGCCTCAGTGGGCCTTGGTGTTTAACTGCTACGGTTACTTAGGAGGTTCAGGATGGCTTGTCTAATGGTACTGAGCTGCCTTGATACTAGAGTCTGAATGGGGATGGAGTCAAAAAATAAAAAGCCTGGCCCAGCACCCAATTCTTCCCCCATGAACAGTAGGGCCCAGTTACATTCTAGTGCAGGTTTAACACCTGCAGTTCATTTTGTTTTTGTTTATAACTATACGCAAAATGAGCTCCTGCATCTTACTAAGGGCTACTTCACACGTGAACTTCCCGCGCGGGTTTTGACACAGAGAGAGACGCGGCGAGCTGCGTCTCTCTCTTGTCAAAACCCGCCCGCCGCGACCATCGCTGTCGCGGCTTAACCCTCTGCTGTCGGCTCAAATGAATGAGCCGACATAGGAGGGAGCTGCTGGGGGCGGAAGCCGCGCGGCTGAGCCTGCGCGGCTTCCGCCTGAAGAAAGGACATGTCCTTTCTTTTCTCCGCTAGCGGCAGCCCGCCGCTAGTGGAGAAAAGAAGCCCGGCGGTCTCCATAGACCACCATTATAAGGGGAGGTTTTGGACGCGAAATCCGCTGTCAAAAACCTCCCCTTATACTCACGTGTGAACTAGCCCTAATGTTCTACAGGCCCGGCTTTAGGTTTGTTCGGCCCTTTGGGTGAATAAGCCTCAGTGGGCCTGTTTGTCTTTAGGTCACATGACTCAGATTACTCATGTCTATAGACGTCTATGGAGAGGAGAGGGGCACAATGAGGGAAGAGAGACCATTATGTAGACTCTATTGTACTTACGCTAGGTTCACACCTGCGTTCTGGTCTCCGTTCTGTGATTTCCTTCTTCTGCATGCAAGAAGACGGAAAGCACAGACCGGGTCCGGCCGTGAGCGTTTTATGCTCTCCGCCGCGAAACCGTTTTTTTAAAATCCGGACACAGAGTACTGCATGTCCGACTCTGTTTCCGGATTAAAAAACCCGGTTTCGCGGCGGAGAGCATAAAACGCTCATCGCCGCTCATGGCTGGACCGCTTTCTCACCCATTCAAATGAATGCGTGAGAAAGACTCCTGCAGGTTTCCGTCTCCTGCTCTGTTTTATGCAGGAAACGGAAACCTGCATAGCGGAGAGGACAACGCAGATGTGAACGAGCCCTTACTCTGCTGTAATGTATGACAGCTAGCCCCCATCCACCAGCTCTGAGAGAATGACAATCTCCAGATACACCATACAGAGAGAGAAACTGCAGAACACAAGTCCTATAATGCCCAGAAATAGTGTTATCCCTCATGTGCACAAATATCAGCTTATCCTGGAAAATCATCTGAAATGCCAGGTATGATTTAAAGTAAAGTAATAAAATAGTCTTCAATGACGGAGTCAGTCACTTGACCTCAACTTGATAGAGCATGCTTATAACCTACTGATGACACTCCCCTTCCCCCAAATAAGTAGGTATTGAAGATGACTGTAGTAAAGACCAGGCAAATTGAGTATTTACATGCAAATAATCTTTATATATTAATATATATTAATTATGTTAGTCTGTCCAATTACTTGGATAAAATGGATTAAATGGAAGGAACGTGTAAAAAAAAAAAAAAGTCTGTGGTTCCTAAACGGTTAATGGAATAGTTTTGCAAAACCTGTTGAATTAATGCAGGAAGTCTACATTATAATCATATCTTGTTGTACAGAAGCTAAATGACGAAAATTGTGCCAGTATCCAAATACTTTTGAACCCTGCTATATGTCCATGGCCACTTATAGTTATGTACAGTGCTGGGGGGGATTTCAGCTACAGCAGTCAATAATGAAGCCTGATAAACCATCCCGAAGAGCGGATTCACAAAACTCTGGAATGGAAGCTTAGCTGGCGTTAACTGCCATTCAAACCCATTACAGGAGCTTTAGTGAATCCCCCACTGTGCTGGCTGCCAACATACCTCTGAAGTAGTGTTGTCATGCATCTCAAATCAGACACGTCCCAGTTTGGTTGATAAAAGTTTTAATGCGTGCTTGTTTAGAATGATATGTAGTCATTATTTACGAGAGAGAGGAGAATCTGACCGGATGACGGCACCGCCTGATGACAGGATCTTCCTTTAGTTGCCTTGTCTTAGCTTTAATATTTATACTGGGAGCAGTCATTAGAAAGAAGTGACAAAATGCAGAATATGTGAAGATTTCAATGTTCTGCTCTCTCTTTTCATATAATAGACCTGTGCAAAGCAACGGAACGCTGCCACCTCCAAAATCGGCTTAGAAATTTGCAACAATTTAGAGGTGGGATATGAAGGTCGGTGGGATTGAAATATACAATGGCTAGGACGTTGTCACAGTGACTCAAACATCCATTCAATAGGGATAGACACTTACCATCAAGACTATTTGCATAAATGTGGTGCGTTGATTGTTCTCCATGGTTTCTGTTTCCCTGTTTGGCACACTGATATGTACAGAATGACACAATTGAGATTGTAGAACCTGCAATTCCAGCTAAATCCTTATGACCCCAGGGGCAGACATCAGCAAGGTATTGTGCTAGTTGCTCAAACATATTATATTACACACACTTATATGTATGTATAATGTATAATTATTGCATGTAGGTTCTCTCTGGTATCATGTCATAACATATAGTGATGTCATTTACCTCTCACAGAAGACGCGACATGAAAAAATTCTTTTACATACCTCCCCACTTTCAAAGGACAGAAAGAAGGACAAGACCTTTCATTTATAGATGATGAGCCATACCTTTAATGCTGCCCAATCCTACTAGTATTAGTGTCCCTCTTTATATAACACATTAATGAAGCCTCCTATGTGCCCCCACTTGGCAATTATAGTCCCCTTAGTGCCCCATCACAGTCTAATGTCCCCTCAGTGTCTCCATTCAGTATGATGCCTCTGAATTTCCAATTTCCACACACGGTATAAAGCCTTCTTGTAGACCAAACAAAGTATAATATTTCCTAAGTGGCCCTGCACAGGATAGTGCTCCCTTAGTTCCTGCACATTGTATAATGTCCTCCAGTAGACCCCACATAGTGTATTTTCCCTTTGTGCAAATCACACATTATAATGCCCTTTGTGACCTCCCATGCTCTTTAATGCTCCCTTCTGCTCCCCCTGCAGTAACATACAAAAAAAACTAGCACTCTCCACACCGTGTTCTCCCAGAGCTGTCCATGGGCGCACTTTTGTCTATGTTCTCAGCAGCTTAAAGCAGTAAGCATGATACAGTGACAACACTACACTGCGTCCAACTCATGGCATCCGTGACAGCTTATGGCTCCCTGCTTCTCCATTGCATTCAACTCTCTGTGTTCTGATGACACAGTTGGAGTCAGGACAATGGGACAGCACCCACAATCTGGCACTGCCTACTGAGGCTAGGATGGTTGAGAGGTATGATTCTATAATATAGTTTTTATAAGTATGAATATTGGTCTTATTCGTTGAGAGGTTGACCTATAACAAACTGAAAGCTGGCCATACACATAAGATACTTTTCACATAAGATATAGTTTCATTGCACATCACTATGCACTCAAACCCCTCCAAAAGATTACCTAACATCATTCTTGCTATAGGCCAAATTTATCCTTATAAAATATAACATATATTTACACCTAGAGTATCATTTTAATGCAATTTTGCATAGCAATGGTGTCATATGACATCTGGTGTCTTATCATATATATTGTGATGTCATTTGCTGGCTGAAATACATACAGTATGATGCCAGTTATGCAGTTTGCTAGCTGCTCTGTAAAAGATTCCACCAAACAGGACCCTACATTCTAGATAGCAGGATCTCAGAGTCAGGCACCTGTTTTAGTGCACATTGGCTAGAAATATGTCCCTGAATATAACCATTATATACTTATTATACAATATACTTTATGCTTCATCAACAGCTTGTCACGTCTACGTTGTCTAGTCATAGCCTGGTCCCTGTTACCTTCAGCTTGTCACATCTACGTACAGTGGCATAGCTAAAGTTTTGTGGGCCCCGATGTAATCTTTTGTCTGGGGGGGGGGGTCCCTACTTCATCCCTACAGTGAATTCTTGATAGTGATGGTTACGGGTGCTAAGGAGTTTAATAAACCTTAGTGTGGTTAGGGTAATCTGTGGGTCGCCTTGGCTTACGGGCTAGATGGAAGCTGCAATCTTAATACTGATGCCAGTACTTATGGGCCCCCTAAGGCTCCTGTACAGCTGCACCCTCTGCACCCCCTCAAGATATGCTCCTGTCTATGCCGCCAAGTCATAACCCGGTCCTAGTTACCTTCAGCTTGTCATGTCTATGTCACTTAGCCATAGCCTTGTCCTAGTCACCTTCAGCTTGTTATGTCTATGTCTCTTAGCCATAGCCTGGTCCTAGTTACCTTCAGCATTGATACGCAGAGGCTGGAAATCTGTCCAGGTCATGTGACACTCGCAGGAAAAACAGCTGTGTAGTTCTGTGATCATCACATGACCACGATACATCAACAACAATGTAGGTTTCCATTCACTGACAACAAGCAAGAATCTTAAATAACGTCAGAGAAATGTAAGCACACCTATATTAGAAAACTGCATTTTACTTACATAGCTGGAATTTCATTACTAGATGATCCCTTTAAGGCACTTACCACCAACATATTAAATTGTATTTAAACATTTTGATATTTCTATTTATTTGGGAAGGTTACTTTATAGTCTTATTATGTCAGTGCATTGATGCTGGTATATTGCCCTTAGTTAATGAGCATTAACTATATAGATTATTTACCAACAAATTACGATGACGGGTTCTACAATCTGCCATAAACACTTGAGTTTTACACCTGTCACAGCCTCCTGACCACGTGTAAACACAATTCACATGATGCTGTTTCATTAATTGCCTGTACTGATCTCCCTCTGAATGCTGAGAGTACTGATCCAGGCATCTGCTTAGTAAAATGTGTGAATGTATAGATCCCATCTCATGTACTCAGCTGTAAATAATACTATTCATTGTAAGTAGGAAAACATGGCTTCAATGGAAAGATATGGGAGGGCATTTATAATATGAAATATATACGGTTTCCTGTTCTTGGACATGTATGATAGATGTATAAAACTTGCAATGTCAGCACCAAATTTACTATAGGTGTTCACCATTCTAATATAGTGCCATGTGTATAGAAGAGCCTTTAGGTAGTGTCTCTCATATGTTGTGAGCTGCACCGAATGTATTCCATTAGCATGCACCATGATGATATCGGTACTACCAACGTCATGAAGGTGCGATGTAGGGGTTAATATACAAGGTGCAGAGCTTGATGACTCCGTAGTCCATAGAGAGGGCCATTTAATAGGACAATTGTGAATTAAAGAGGCAGTACATTTTGCAAAAGCGAATTATACTGTATAAGGGTGATATTGTAGTATATTTCCTTATATCAGTGATATACCATATAATCACTAGGAGATATGTGCATGATAAACGGGTAGGACAGGATAAAGATCGGTGAATGACCCATTCATTGCCCAAATTGGGCCATATAATGCCTACAAAATGGCATCACAAAATATCTGTGCCATCCATGTATGAACTACATTTCAAAACATAACAGTAAAATTTGGTGGAATTTTAAAATTTTCCTTGCTGGCCACCTCTAGTCACTGGTCACTCAATGTCTTCATTTTGCACAGCGGGGCTCACAGAGCAGATCATACAGTCCTATGAAAAAGTTTGGGCACCCCTATTAATCTTAATCATTTTTTGTTCTAAATATTTTGGTGTTTGCAACAGCCATTTCAGTTTGATATATCTAATAACTGATGGACACAGTAATATTTCAGGATTGAAATGAGGTTTATTGTACTAACAGAAAATGTGCAATATGCATTAAACCAAAATTTGACCGGTGCAAAAGTATGGGCACCCTTATCATTTTATTGATTTGAATTCCCCTAACTACTTTTTACTGACTTACTGAAGCACAAAATTGGTTTTGTAACCTCAGTGAGCTTTGAACTTCATAGCCAGATGTATCCAATCATAAGAAAAGGTATTTAAGGTGGCCAATTGCAAGTTGATCTCCTATTTGAATCTCCTCTGAAGAGTGGCATCATGGGCTACTCAAAACAACTCTCAAATGATCTGAAAACAAAGATTGTTCAACATAGTTGTTCAGGGGAAGGATACAAAAAGTTGTCTCAGAGATTTAACCTGTCAGTTTCCACTGTGAGGAACATAGTAAGGAAATGGAAGACCACAGGGACAGTTCTTGTTAAGCCCAGAAGTGGCAGGCCAAGAAAAATATCAGAAAGGCAGAGAAGAAGAATGGTGAGAACAGTCAAGGACAATCCACAGACCACCTCCAAAGAGCTGCAGCATCATCTTGCTGCAGATGGTGTCACTGTGCATCGGTCAACTATACAGCGCACTTTGCACAAATAGAAGCTGTATGGGAGAGTGATGAGAAAGAAGCCGTTTCTGCACGTACGCCACAAATAGAGCTGCCTGAGGTATGAAAAAGCACATTTGGACAAGGCAGCTTCATTTTGGAAACAAAAATTGAGTTGTTTGGTTATAAAAAAAGGCATTATGCGTGGCGTCCAAAAAGAAACAGCATTCCAAGAAAAACACATGCTACCCACTGTAAAATTTGGTGGAGGTTCCATCATGCTTTGGGGCTGTGTGGCTAATGCCGGCATCGGGAATCTTGTTAAAGCTGAGGGTCGCATGGATTCCACTCAGTATCAGCAGATTCTTGAGAATAATGTTCAAGAATCAGTGACGAAGTTGAAGTTACGCCGGGGATGGATATTTCAGCAAGACAATGATCCAAAACACCGCTCCAAATCCTCAGGCATTCATGCAGAGGAACAATTACAATGTTCTGGAATGGCCATCCCAGTCCCCAGACCTGAATATCATTGAACATCTGTGGGATGATTTGAAGCGGGCTGTCCATGCTCGGCGACCATCTAACTTAACTGAACTTGAATTGTTTGTCCAAAATACCTTTATCCAGGATCCAGGAACGGATTAAAAGCTACAGGAAGCGACTAGAGGCTGTTATCTTTGCAAAAGGAGGATGTACTAAATATTAATGTCACTTTTCTGTTGAGGTGCCCATACTTTTGCACCGGTCAAATTTTGGTTTAATGCATATTGCGCATTTTCTGTTAGTACAATAAACCTCATTTCAATCCTGAAATATTACTGTGTCCATCAGTTATTAGATATATCAAACTGAAATGGCTGTTGCAAATACCAAAATATTTAGAACTAAAAATGATTAAGATTAATAGGGGTGCCCAAACTTTTTCATAGGACTGTATATCATAATACACTAAGAATATGAGCCTTCTAATGGCAGCTCACTTCTGCCTCTCTCTGCTTCATCTTCCTCTTTTCCTTATTCTCGACGCTTTTACTGGCTTTTCTCTGTTCCTTTGGTTTCCTTTTCCCTTTATAATTTTGTTTTTCAGTACTTAATGTTCTGATAAGTGCACGTAAAGCTGAAACATTATCCTAATATGGCAAGCGGCGAAAATAAAAGATAAAAGCGATCCGTTGTTCTCAAATTGCTGAATTCTTGTCACAAAGCATCACATTGTAAAAGGATATTATTAATATAGAAAATATATTTTTTAACCATAATTAAGAATGCGGAGAAATTATCTATCAATCATCTAGTGGATACATAAGGGATATGTTAAAGATTGGATGGAATAGGTGAATGAATATATGAATATGGAACAGGTACTGTAGATAAAGACAGATGGAATAAGAGACAGGGAGACAGACATTGAGATATAAGTGATAAATGAATAGATATGGGATGAGTACATACAGTAGAACAGAAATCTGAATACAATGAAGCGAATGACTTACTAAGTAGATACCGTAGTCCTACAGGTATAGCAGAGCTGAATCTGCAATTCATCTATATCATCACAACTTTCTGAGTTAAAATAATGCAAGATAATCTACAGGCCTATGTAAAATGATATCCGTTGTGTTACCAGTCCAAGAGTGTCCTAAAAAAAATCAGTTCTGCCTTATCTGTATGTTGTTAGCGTGTCTACATATACAAGTGTGTATATATACTGTATTTATGCGTCTGTGCTAATAACTGGATGCGCCTTCTTGCAGTACAACAATAATGGCCTGTTTTCTAGACATGTCTCGAGGAAGAAAATAAAGCTATGAATGTCTGATCAGCTCTTAGATAAATAGGAAAGTGATATTGAAAACTGATAGGACAGAGCCGAGGTACGGGGGCCTCTCCCACTGAGGAATCTTCAGCCCAGACAGATAATCTGAAAGGCAATAAGTACAGATGCGATTGTCAAGAGCTGCTGAAGAATAGGATATAATGTAACCAGATCATGCACGGGCGCAATGTTTCCCAGCCCTTAAAGAGGTGATTTGAATATTTAGTGGACAAATACAATCTCGCTAACAATACATCCGCACCACATAATATTTATTTGCGTCTTGCTTTTCCTGCAGTGAAGACGGGAAAAGAGCAAAGCACCTGAAATCCCATCCACACTTGTGTCCTGCTCTCCATCCTACCCGAGAATGAAGGATTATTCCTCGATTATCACTAAAGGCTCTTAACGCTGAATTGTCACAAAGCAGGGTTCGCATTTCCTGGATAATTCCACTGTTAGAGGCTGAGAGGTGGGGCTGGCATTATTCAGGTAAAGATGGCCGCATTCCCGCTGATCACTGAATGGTGCATCTGTTAAATGGCGCTTTTTGCTATTATCGATGCATCTATAAATAAAAAAATATTGATCTGACATATGGAAACGCTATAACTAGCCGTAGGTAGTCAATAGAGTCGTATTAGGTCTCATTGGGCTTACTAGAAGAAACTATTCTTAGTAATAAGTAATAAATAAGGAAAACCCCTTTAACCTTCCTATATAGAACAGGTTGTGTGATGTAAAGATGAAGCCATTAAAGAAAAAATATTTAATGGTGAAGCCAAAAAGTATCTGGCAACATCATTACATTGTGCAACCTGTTCAATCTATCAGTGGCATATCTACAGTCTTGTGGGTCCCAGTGCAAACTTTGAACAAGGGCCCTACCCCATCCCTACAGCATACTCTTGATAGCTGTGTTTATGGGTGCTGCAATGGTTTCGCACACTCTTGAAAGGGACACAGCTTTATCACCAGCAACTCCGAATATCAGTACAAGGAGTGAGAAGAATGTTACCTGGCATGTTGGCGCTGTGTGCTATGGGAAATAGCTGATCTGTGGGGGTCCTCACTAGAGATGAGCAAGTACTGTTCGGATCAGCCGATCCGAACAGCACGCACGCATTGAAATGAATGGAAGCACCTGGTACTTCCGCTATGATGCCGGCCGGCCGCTTAACCCCCCGCGTGCCGGCCACGTCCATTCATTTCAATGCGTGCGTGCTGTTCGGATCGGCTGATCCGAACAGTATTCGCTCATCTCTAGTCCTCACAGTTGGACCCACACTGCTGTAAACGTAATGGCCCATCTTAAAGGGGCTCTATCAGCAAAATTTTGCTGTAGGAGCCCCACATACGCGTGAATAGCCTTTAAAAAGGCTTTTCAGGCACCGCTAATCTTATTTTAAACCCCTGTCACAGTTTAAAATAAAACTATGAAAACATATAGGTAAATTATACTTGAACGTGCACCCGGGGCGGTGATGCACGATCCAACGTCATCTTCTGGCACGCCTACCTCTTCTTTCTTCTTCTTTCAGTGACGTCCTCCAGTCCTGGCTCTTCCCCGGCTTCATCTTCATCCTCTTCCGGTGGTTCAAATCCGATGGGTAGAAACCCAGCGCGTGCGCAGTAGCGCTCCCTCCGGAGCTACTGCGCACACTCCGGCGCCATTTTTCTCAATGGCAGTGCCACCGGAGTATGTGCAGTAGCTCCGGAGGGAGCGCTACTGCGCACGCTCCGGATTTCAACCAATTGGATTTGAACCGCCAGAAGAAGATGAAGATGGAGCCGGGGAAGAGCCAGGACTGGAGGGCGTTGCCGAAAGAAGAAGAAAGAAGAGGTAGGCGTACCAGAAGATGATGTCGGATCGTGCATCACCGCCCAGGGTGCACGTTCAGGTATGATTTACCTATATGTTTTTATAGTTTTATTTTAAAATGGGATGGGGTTTAAAAAAAGATTAGCGGTGCCTGAAAAGCCTTTTTAAAGGCTATTCACGCATATGTGGGGTTCATACAGCAAAATTTTGCTGATAGAGCCCCTTTAATACTAGGCCATACATTTTTAGCGGTATTCCAGTTCTTCGGTATTGATTACTAGATATGATTGCAATACCTCGCTTCATAGGAATGCATGTTAGTGGCCAGCATTTAACCCCTTGGTGTTCGGCCGCTCCCATGCATTGCTATGGGAGCGAGGTATTCGAAACTCTAGTTTCGAATGCTATTTGATGATCTCTATTGATTACCTATCCTCAGTGGTTGTCCAACAGCCAGAACCCCTGCTGATCAACTGTTTGAATGAACCATAGTGACTGCACTAAATTTGCAAGGCCATTATAAAAACAGATGGCGGATGGCGTGCGATGTAAATAGTGAAGGGGTTACAGTGCTTGTTTCCCATTCAAACACGAGTAAGGGAAGGGGGGTTTGGGGTGTTGGACCTCACTGATCTCTTATTGATGACCTATCCTGAGGATAAATAATCAAAAACAGGCAACTGAAATAATCCTTTTGGGGGTTATTTGCTGAGGGGTCCTCACACCAGCTTCATGACAATGGCTAGGGAAAGCCTGATCTCCTGACCACAGTCTCCTATGTAATGCTAATACACCTTTTTGCTGCAGAGATCAGCACTCATCTGAGTAGTTGAATACAGTGACCCCCACCGGCAGCAGAGATCAGTGCTGATCTCAGCCACGGAGATGTATTAGCTTCACATAGAAGGCAGCACTCCTAGGAGGCAGCACCAGAGAATCGGGCTTTCCATGACCACTGTCATGATGTTGCAGGACCCTGGCCACCTCCAGTTGGCGGTGGGCCCCTACCCCTCTTGGTCCAATTGCAGTTGCACATGTTTGTGACTTTGATCATTGTACCCTGTGTGCACTAAATTATGCCCTAGTGCTAAATTGACTATTGCCTACTAATCTTCTGCAATGACAGCCATCCTCATGCAAGTCCAATAAAGTGAATCAACTAGTGGAAAAGGAGAACGTAGAAGTCTTAGGAATGCTCCTTGACTAACTTAAAAATGAACCCTGTTTATATTGACTGGACTTGCCCTTTAAGAAGTTCTAACTTCTTCTTGTTTACTGGTAACCAGGGTGCTCTGAGCATGAATCTAGTGCAGAGAATCACACTAGTTACTACTAATTCTCATCATTCTTTATCAGAGTGGTTGTTCCCCTCCCCATCATCATGGTCGCTCAGTCAGTTTCAATATCCACATTTGTCGGACATTCCCTATCTCATCTTGCACACCCTCTTTTGTATTAATAGACGGTAAATGAGGAAGGGTTCTTCACCATGAATTTGGCTAACACAGTTTGGCTGGATGTGTCACACTGTTAAGTAGTCACATACGGGTGCAAAGGAGCACTGGGTGCAGAGAGGCTTTCATTCTCGCTCTGTTTTCAGTAGGAAGAATCCAATCAATATTAACTCATTTCATATATCAACTGAGTGGCAATGACTGCACCCCCCATACCCCCATCCCAGATCTAATGCTCTAATAATTCCATATTGATATGCGAAACAGATTCCCATTTTAATTTATTAAAGCTGAGCACTTTACCATTTTAAGTGTCTGAATTTAAAGATCAGTTTGGGGTTTGCAGACAACTGGAGATGACTGCAGTGTAACATGTGTGTTTCTTAAACTCACATTAGCTAAGCAAGAGGGATCAGGGTCATTGGCTCTCTTTTAAATAAAATGATCATCCTATGTTCATCCATTGCCTGTAATATAGATACAGTAATGAGACCTGATGATACCGTCTGCTGTTTCCCTGCATGTGATGTATAAAAGTCAAAGGTTTGCCTTTAAAGGGATTCTATCATTAAAATTGTATTTTTTCTGCCTACCAAGTCGGAATAGCCTTAAGAAAGGCTATTCTTCTCCTACCTTTAGATGTCTTCTCCGGGCTGCCATTTGGTAGAAATCCCGGCTTTCGTCAGTATGTAAATGAGTTCTCTCGCAGCACTGGGGGTGGGCCCCAGCCCTCAAACAGCACTGGAGGCATCTCCAATGCTGCAAGAGAAATCTCCAGTGCCACCTTCATCGTCATCTGGAACGGCCTCTCTTTACATCTTCCTCCAGAGCTGGGTTCAAACTTCTAGGCCTCAGGCAAAGCCGACTGCGCAAGCCCGCCGGCCACATGAAAATGGCTGCTTACATAGGAAGTGTAAGCGGCCATTTTCTTGTGGCCGGTGGGCATGCATAGTTTGAACCCAGCGTCGGAAGAAGACGCAAAGAGAGACCATTGCATATGAAGATGAAGGCGGCGCTGGAGAGTTCTCTTGCGGCATTGGGGACGCCCCCCAGTGCTGTTTGAGCGCTGGTGCCCGCCCCTACATGTCGGGTTTTGCTGTCCGCTTGAAAAGTCGGACATCTTTGGGAACGGACAGTTAAGGACAGACACGGACTGTAAAAGAACGCACCCGATCATTTAAATGAATGCAAAATGTCACGGACACAGCTAGTGTCTGCTGCTAATGTCCGCACAAGATTTTGAACGGACATTTGCAGCGGACACTAGCTGTCGGACACCGACGATAGTGTGAACACTCCCTTACCTGTACATAAAGTATATATGCTATATATAATATAAATGACCAGGCTATGCAAACAATACACAATTATTTGGACAGACCTATATTATTGTACAGAGCCATGCCATGACTAAGAGCGTGAAACATGTAGGCCACTTGGATTATAATTTTTCTGTGTATCCTAAATAAAGCCAATTCTTAAACTGTATCTATTGAAATAATTCAAAACAACGTTTAAGAGATTTCTCATTTTACAGGAATTAAAACAAAATAGAGGTGAAATTTCCACATTTCAATTTTCTTACACTAAAACATTTATTTAGCCTTAGAATTTACAGATTCAGGAGAGATTTATTTCCCTCATGGAAATATCCCACATGTGACTGTAAAATAATATATGGGGACACATAAATACGCAGATCAGGGTTTTGATAACTGCCTCCTGGTACTCAAGGAACATGTACATTGTGGTATCACAAAAGCAGCGAAGCAAAATTAATGCAAGTGATCAAAGAAGAGAGGTAGGAAATTTTTAATAGAAACCAATAACGGATGTTTTAATATATAACATACAATGACAAAAAATGTTTTTTTGCAAGTACCCTAAAATAAACCAAAAGCTGAAACCCCACCCTGACCTTACACACTTGAGGGTTTACTGTCTTTACTGTGCTCTAGAATCCTCTTTGTTTGTTGTACATGGCAGATAGGGTTCCCCATAGAAAGTCAGAATACCCCACTCCATTATATTGCTGGATTTTGCCATTTGAGACTGGGACTTTTTTTTTTCGTCTCCAAACACTTGGATGACACTGACCAGGATTGGGCCTCCTCCACCACAGTCTGTTAATATGGTACTTATAGCCTTGTTGTACAATATATTAGCGCAGGCACATGACTGGTTAGACTGGATACAAGTATAACATACTCTTAGCAAGAGAGCAGGATATCGATTTTGACACTGCATTGCTCGACTGTTACTGTCCCCTGGCTAGCTGACCTCCCTTGTTGTTGTTTGTCTTGTCCGCGTTGTGTGTCACGTATTTAGGAAGGGTCTTGTCGTCCAGTTGTTGCCTATTACCTAGGATAGGACTGGCAAGCAGGAAGGGACAGGTGGAGTGTGTGTGTGTGTGTGTGTGTGTGTGGGGGGGGTCAGACCAAGGCTCACTGTTTCTTGTGTCCCTTCCTCCAGGGTTTCCAGCAGTTACTGGGGAATTGCTCCTATTGCTTGGTGCTGGGATATCTGAAAACAAAGGGTCCTTTTTTTTTTTTGCACACGGACCCTTACAGGTTGTATCTTGACTTGCACAATAAAGCTATATTGTTGTGAGTCAAAAACATTGTTGGAGTGTCGAACTGTGGACCCACCTCATTCCTCCTCGTGGGCAATGTGAACCTCCACAAGTATCCTGTTCACACAAGTTGACGAACTGCAAATCAAAGGAAGGGTAAGAAGCTGAGGATCATAAGACTTGACCGGCCTCAGGATGTCTTGCTGTGCCCCCTCCCTTCTGGTGTATATAATAATCCCTGTATGGTTACATCAATGTAGTGTACATCATTTCTTGATGACCCCAGTAAAGGTCATATCATTATAACTTTATTACATGATGCTGCCAGCCCTAGACGTGGTGGTCAGAGAGGTGGACAGATGTATATTCATGATGGCCTATATTCATCTTTGCATAGAGATCAGGACTGTAATCCCCCTCACCTCTATTTCAGCGGCAGTTTATCAGCCATCAGAAATCATTTAGAATACTTTACATTTTTATACTTTCATTAATGGTCTCATAATCAAGGTCAAGTGGATTCAGAAGCAGAGGCAGAATTACATGTGAGCTGCTCTGTCTTATGTAAGGATATATGGGTCTTTTCTTTATACTGTAAAAATCCTTCAATTCAGTGTTACCAATACTTTATGGGCATATTCACACACTACACTTGGAATATAGCAGCATTCACTCCAAGTACCACATTGGAAAAACCGCATGCATTTTTGATGCAGTTGCAGGTCTTAGGCTGAGTTAACACAAAGTATTTTGGTTAGGACTTTGAAGCCGTATCCACCTCAAAATCCTGACTAAAAAGACGGCTCCGATTGAAATCAATGGGAGCCGGTCAGGTCCGGCTCCCGGAAAAAAGAACGGACATGCTCATTCTTCAGGCCGATTTGCGAGGCGAATCGGCCTGAAGACACTCCCTCCCTCCCGACTAGGCCCATTCATTGGGCCTAATCCGGAGCAGAGTGCGCGACTGGATGCTGGTGCAGTGCACCAGAATTCAGTCGCAGCTACCCATTTTTAGGTCCGGAACCTGAGGCGGACCAAAAATCCCCGTGTGCACTCAACCTTACAGGTGAAGTACTCTTAAATAAATGTTAATAAATGCATTGAAAACACATTGATATGTTTTTAACTGCATCTCAATGACTATGTGTGAATTTACCCAATAAATCGCATTATACATTATGAGATCCTTTGGGATCCACTGAATTGGTGTCCACTGATCAATTTTTCCTGTTCAATCAATTTTTATGATGCAGTGACAAAACTTATGTGCATGCAAATGGAAGGTGACAAACTGGTAGTGCAGTATAACCCCACAGCACAGAGCATTTAAGGAGCATTTTGATATATTGACCATCCGAGTGCTGATGAATAAAACATTTTTAGTTTTAGTACTATCGTTGTTTTATCCAGCAAAGCGATATCATAAACCGGACATTTGGCATATGCAGGACTCGCTTCTTCTTAATCACATTTTGCGGCTGAATGTTGCGAGCTCATTGCCGGACAGGTGATCATGAATGCGGCTGATTGACAAGCGGCACATTAATTGAAAGAGACAAAGCAGCCGGCACAATGTATGAATGTTAACATTAAGAGATATGGTAATTTTCCTCATCATAAAACCGATGTACTTGCAGTTTGGTGCACAGTCCGCCGTCCTTACTGCTTATTTGATTGTTTAGGATGACAGAACTTGCGGGGTCCATCCAATGAAATTATAGGTCACTCGGTTTTATTATTGTTAATAACTGGCAGGCCTTTTTCGGCAGATGAGGCCTTGAGAAATAAATGGTTGCGCGCTCTTACCAGTGACATCTGTCCTCAGTCATTCAGATAGGCTCATTATGCTAAATAACAATATGAGCCTTATGAGGAACGGATCTTAACGTGAAGACTGTTCAGATGACGAGATGATGCGTGCCTCTCTTTTTTTCACTACGGTCACCTACAATTTGCCCTGTGAGAGACAATTCACACAGTGTGATAGTTTTGACAAATGTATCCCTATCGCTTATAAGCTACAATGACACCCTTGAACTCAGAACTGTGTTTGTTTTGATGAATAGGATATAACAATGCTCAGGGCGGTGGGAGAAGCGCCGTCTGCACAAGCAAACACAACTGCTGAAAGCTCCACTTCTACAGGGTGCATGGAAAACTTTAAGGGCAAGAACCCCTTGAAATAAGAGCATCTTTAATATATTATTATATAACATCTATCCCTATAAAAGGTTAGGGGGTGAATAGTAGCATGCGTCTACATGAGCTGTGTCAGTTCTCAGATGCAGAAAAAAAGGGATCACATTTCAGTGCTTTAAAGGGAGTCTGTCAGTAGAAAAATCAGCATTATACTAATGACCGTACCTTGTATTCTAATGCAAATTAGCTGAAAAGGACTTTAGGAGCACTTCTTCTCCTACTGGGGCTTCACTGTCTGCTCTAGACAATCGCCCCTACCTGCAGCCCAGCTCCTACCCCCATTGCTTGAGAGACATCTGCCACTTTGTCACACTTTGTTTGCCATTAGGGTTGGTTATCTAGAGCAAAAACTAAAGTTACAAAGAGTTTCTAGAGGACTCTCCACATCTATTCATAACATAGATAGATAGCCTATTGACTTCAATGACAACTTTGTAATTCTTCAGTCATCCTGAGGTGGCGCTGCAGAGAAACGTAACATTTGCTTTTAGTTTCTTTCACCTGTCACATCTGATTGCCAGAAATCCTGGCAGCAGGAAACCCTGCAATAAGAAATCCAACTAAGGCTCTGTTCTCACAGAGTAACGCACCGCTCATTTAGACACGTATACACGTGTCAGAGTGCGGCGCTTCAAAACAGATCCCATTGATTTCAATGGGTGCCGGAATAGGCGTGCTACACATTGAAATCAATGGGTTACAAAGCCTCCCATTGATTTCAATGTGTAGTGCGCGTATGCCGGCACCCATTGAAATCAATGGGATCTGTTTTGAAGCGCCGCGCTCTGACACGTGTATGCATGTCTAAATGAGCGGTGCGTTACTCCGTGAGAATGGAGCCTAATAAAAAGGTGTTGTCCAAAGTGGACCACTGCTTTAAGTAACGGCTAAAATTTTAATAAAATGTTAGAAAAGTTTCCTAATATCTTGTATTAGGGTTGGATAGCGAGGACTTTGTGTGCTGCACGTTGCCCTATACACAAGAACATCCTGCGAGATTGCCAATGATTTACATATTGATGACCAGATGACTTGTGTGTATGCTCCTCCCCTCTGTCCTGAATCCACAGAAGCAATAATGGGTGCAACAGTGTCCTCTAGTTCAGTTTTGTTAAATTAATTTATCACATACATACTGCCCCAGCACTTGAAATGAGTGTGACTGTAAGGGGTCAATTTATTCCACTTGCTCAATTTTGCTTTCGCCTTTCACTCAGGCTGCAAACTGAGCATAAATCAAACTCCAACACAGTCCATGCCAACACCTACTGAATCCCAGACAGGTAGGTGCACTCACCGCTAGCCTGTAGTCAAGCAGCAAAACACATTAAAAAAAGGACCTTTTATGGGCACATGTGGTTTTATATACCACTAGAAAGCCAACAGTATTCAGCGCACTGTCGGCTTTCCCATCATGTGTCCCAGGGGAAGAAATATTGGTCGAGTTACTGATATCTCTTCACTGTCAGAAGGGCGTTTCTGACAGTCTAGCTGGGCTATGAGGTCCATAGCCCTGTACTGTCAGAGGGAGCATTGGCATTCCTTACTGCCCAGTCATGATGCTGAGCTGTGAGGAACATTCCCCCAGTACAAGTCTATGGACAAGTACAGCTTAGCGTCATGGTTGGGCGGTAAGGAATGCCCCTTCTGACAGTACAGTGCTATGGACAGTACTGTCAGGAGTGGCGTTCCTCACAGCCCAGCTAGACTGTCAGGAACACCCTTCTGACAGTGAAGAGGTATTGGTAACTGCACCATTATCTCTTCCCCTGGGGCATACAGTATAATGGGAAAGTCGACAATGCGCTGAATTCAGCGTACTGTCGGCTTTCTAGCGGTATGTAAAACCACGTGTGCCCGAGGACATGAAATGTCCTCTTTAAAAGACAGTAGATCCTTAGTGGCATACATGGAATAATATTAAAATAAATACTTTCATACAAAATAATTCATTACTTACAAAAAAAACTAACTTACAAGCTACAGTCCTTCTGATGACTTTAAAGGTACGAGAGAAAATAAGATGGCAACACACTCAGGTTTGGCTGATCCCCACACTTGTAACACAGTTCAGATGGTCAAACCCATTTTATTTTTAATATAATATGTATAAATTGAAAATTTTTGTGGTAACAGAATCTTGGATGTAAAGGGTTTTCTTTATACAACATTACTGACACCGGGGTATAAAAGTCCAGGATGCTTACACTAGTGCAGTGGTTCTTAACCGGGTTCGATGAAACCCTAGTTCCTATGCACGGTTCATTTTGTGTACCAGTGAAAAAACATATACCTATGTCTTGAATTTGGAAATAAATCATATTTGATTTATCACTAAAGAAGGGTTCGGTGCATGTGCATATGAAACTGGTGGGTTCGGTACCTCAAACAAGGTTGAGAACCACTGCACTAGGGTATTGACTAAGTAATCCAGGGTGATATGAGTTTCTATTACCTTTTTACCTAGATTGTAATATATTTCATAAAATATATTAATAAACATGATTGTCCGTTTTAATTGTCTAGTGAACAGAAGACTCTACCTACCAGCTGCTTGTCTATTTAATTCACAAAGAGTTAAATCCGAAAACTGTATTGGATAAAAGTACATTTACCACTTTACCTCTCTGTCTAAACCTAAAATCTGCAATGAAAATACACCACTCTCATCCTCCAAGTGAAAAGAGCGGCTCGTGAATGGCACTGGGTAGCTGCTTTAGACGTGAGAGGGACGCCAACATATGGTACAGATGGAATATGTTGGACTGTCGGTTGGCACTTGCATGCCTTAAGCTGGTGGGGACTGGATGTGTCTCACAGATGGCATGTTCTGTCTCTGGGGAGGTAAATCACTGGAATGGATGAAAATCCCCATGCAAATTTTGAAAATAACAGGCAAATATTGCACTCTGCTTCTAGTTGGTTAACCATGGGCAGAGCTGGTGTGAAAGACCAGTATTTGGCAACCATAAAATACAAGACACTTACAAAATAGAGGAAAAAAGAGAAAAGGGCTAGTCTGATCATGTGCTAAGGGAATTTATCTATCTATCTATCTATCTATCTATCTATCTATCTATCCTTAGAACTATTTAAATGGATCAATAGATAGTGATTATAGATAGAAAGATCGATCGATAGATGATAGATAGATAGATAGATAGATAGATAGATAGATAGATAGATAGACCTATTTGAGAAAGTTACATATGAGGTATGTAGGTAGATAAATAGAAATGTAAGATATGAGACATAAATGTAACATATGATAATGTGACATAGGAGGATAATACATCATAATATATGCCCATATATTGCTGTAAATGAACATAAGTTAAATATTCAATACAGATAATGAGATGGAAAGATCTAGATATGAAATGGAAGGGATTTAACAATATGGATATACATTTTACAGTATATAGACAGGTAAATTATAAGATATAGGTAGGAAAGCTAAAGATATAAATAGATAATGTGATGGATCGTTTCCAAAGTGTAGCACATATTATAGATAGATAATGTGATTGATAGGAGTTGGGCAGAATATAAGACACATACACACAGTGCATTTCCAGTTATTCCTTAGCTTCTACATGTTTTCTTATTTATCAGATGAAGTAAAATGAATTCTTGAGGCTATTGTTTCAGGCGTGTGTCTACAGAATAAGAGGACTGGAGGGCTTGAGGGTTTGGTGCCTTTTGAAAAAGGAATAGAAATAGTTGTAGGAATAATAACGTTCCAATCCACCCATCTTTATCGGAAACAAAGCGTGCTAGAATCCTGCCTCTACATAATACCTGTATTCTCCCACATTGCCTTTTGGATTCGAAACGCTTTAGGTCAAGGATATCTTGGTCCATACATCTCCTGTGAATTGTAGTTGGTGATTTTTTTTCTTTAACAAATTAACCCTGTGTGTTATGCTATTGCATTGTGGGTTTTAATTAAATTTTCTTAGGCAGATTACATTTTATTGTGTTACCAATGGATAAAACACGCCACCAGCTAAATCAGTGGATCCTTCTTGTAAACATCACCACACTCAGAACTACATAACACAGGAGAATATGGTGCTTCGTCGCTCTAATCCCATTTTCGGGAACACTGGATAAATCTCTACACCATTGTTTTTTTAACATTGTAGGGCCTGTGGAAAGGCGATCCCCACACAAGTGGCAATAAATAATTGATGCAATTGCTCTGGACTGAGCCCACACCCTCCAGGGGCCCTTCCACAGTTTCATGGACTACTTCTATGAACTATCTACACATCCAGCTCCCCCATAATATTGCACTGATGACCTTCATGAGGATAATAATAATCAGATAGGAGTAAACTAAAGTTCTTGGACCCCATTGCAAAATCTCTGTCAGTCGCTATGTGTCAATTATAATACTGATGAATTCTTATGTGGTGGAGAAACCTTTGGGAGTTTTGTTACTTCCTCTGCAGCCCCTATGGCACAATCCTGATGTAAATATGTGGAATGGAAAGGGAAAAAACCATTCCCTGGGAAAGGTTTAGTTTACTTGTGCCCTGTCTGTGTAAGGCAAGGTTAAAGGTAGGAAATTGCTACAGTGTAGAAACCAGGGCTAATTTTACATTTAAAAAAATGGTGTTCCAGGCAATAAGCTAGTTAGGAGAAATATTTTCCTTCTACCTACTATGACCATTTTGGCCAGATTTTATCATGATTGCTAAATTACCATACCCCCATATAGTGTCAAGATAATGCTACTGTATAAAGCTACATAATACAATCATATAGTGCCCTTAATATGTACCACCCAAATAATTAAATTCACAGTTAATCACACCTTGTGGTCCCATACCTACCCCGTGGCCTCCTTCAACCCCCCACTTACCCCACCCTTGGCCCCCTTCCTCACTCTCCCTACCCCAACATGCGAGCTTGGCCTTACCCCACCCCACCCTGGCCTCCCCGTGTGCAGAGGTAACAGGGGTGCCTAGGGTCCTCAGAGTGTGCCGCGCAGCTGCTGTGGCCAGATAGACGGCTGTTTGTGGGAGTTTGTCACAGTTCCTTCTATCCCTTCCCACCCCCATGGTTCCACCGGACTCACCGCTCCAGGGCGCGCGCCGGGCTCCAGCACTGGCGGCGTGTGCAGCGTGATTGCGGAACAAACATCCAAACACACAAACTTTCACATTATAATATTAGTAAGGATTGTGGTCACAACAGTATTTGTTGCAAATATTCAGTAAAACTCAGAATGTTTGGGGTAACCCACCCGCAAAGTATTATTTTACTCTGGATTCTTTTCAAACCTCAGAGTATAATGATAGGAGGCCCAGGGAAGGTGACAAGCATAAAACCAGTGGTACTTACCTCTCCTGGGCTCTGCTGCTTTCTGCTCTCCTGCAACTCCTTGCTGTTTTCAGCCCTCTACAATGACGTCACAGATGTGGGTTACACTGGTGTCATTATGCGTTGCAACACTGGTCTCACCCACATGATGTCTTTGACGTCACTACAGATGCTGATGGGTTGCACTGTAGAGGTGAATAACACTGATTTTTATGTTCACTTACCTCCCCTGGGCCCCCGAGTATAATAATTGCAGTATTTGTTGGGGTTCGCTCAGCAAATACTCTTGCTGTGGGCCAGCTGCCTCGGCTTCCCCTTCTTCTCTGTGAGACTCACAGGGCCCCCCTGTGCAAGCAGCACTTTTCTCTCTGCATTTTTTGTGCGGAAACCGAGTGGAAACTACATGGACCCCTTAGACTATAATTCCTTAGGTATCAGCTTTTTAATGTGGATTAGGTTTCTGTTTGGGGGTCTCCAAGTGCACTCTACAACGGAAACCCATGTGCAGATATGAACTGGGCCTAAGACAGTGATACATTCAACACATTTTTAAACTGTTAAGTCTAGCTTTACACCTCTTAGTTAGCTTAGTCTCCATCAAAAAGGCATAACAATTTTGGCATATTTTTGGCAAACAGTGTTGCATTTTAAGCCTGTGTAAAACCAACCACCTTTTGTAAAACTTGTATACCAGTCTTTTGTCAAAAACTGCATCAAAATTGTAGCACATTTTCAATTGTAAATTTGTCCTACTGTTTTAGTTTGCTTGCTGGATTTCCATTCTTTAAGGTCCCCTAACAAACAGAGGCCTAGTCTCAACTGACTAAAATGGAGTTCCAGCAGTTCATGGTCTCGGTGCTTTCTGTGAAAGTCAGCATAGGGACGATATCTAACAATAAGCCCCGCAGAGCACATAGGCAGCAGCCTACCAAAGTCCAGATCACAACAGCATACAGGCGGCACCTCCCCATAGACTGGACTTCCTCCAGCACACGGGTGGCAGCAACCCAGGAAATGGAGACCCACTATTTACCCCCAAAGCACACTGGGGGCAGCCCCACTCCTCCCAACACATAGGTGACAAGACCCCAGCGGCCAGACCCTTCCAATACACTGGCAACACACCAGTGACCACCACCAGCAACCCCCGCGTGCACATGCACACACGCACACACACACAGAGGCAGCAGCACAGAAACCCCCCACTTACATGAAAGTAGTACCCCAGGGACTCGCACACCACACGGCAGCACCCTTCGGACCTTTCGCCACAAGCACACAACTGAAAGTGCCCAAGAGACCACCACCAGCACCTCCATACACACAGTAAGCACACCAGGCACCCTCAAACATAAAGGTGGCAGTACCCTGGGATCACCTCTTACACAATCAATTCCCCAGGAACCCCCCCCCCCAAAAAAAAAATTAATACCTCAGGGATCTCACATAGACACATGCAGCAGCCCCACCGGGACCCGAACCTCACAAGGCCCTGCTCCCCTTTACATACCAGCAGCACCCCAATGACCCCTGCTCCCCCTGTTTAAATGTCAGACGCTGCTCACCCGCCATACAATGTGCACCACTGAACTACCTAAACCCACTGCTACATCCTGTATGGCAAGTGAGCAGCGTGGCTCCTAGAAATGTTACCATTACCAATAGCCACGCTGCCCTGGAAACTGATCTGCAGAGGTCCTGGCTGTTATGGCGCCGTAAATGTAATATTGATGACCTATCCTAAGGATGGATAAATCCTTTAAAGTGGTTGTCCAGGAATTGGAGCAACCCATGTGCCGGGCGGGAGATGTAAAATAAAAAACAAATAAATAAACATACACACTCTGTTCCCAGCGCTCCCTTGTCTGCCGTCAGTGTCTGTTCAGTCTTGTGCTGGCGCCTTCTTGCTGGGAGTCCTGCACCTCATGTGACCGCTGAGACCAATTAGGTACAGGATTTTCAGAAATGAGGCGCAGCCATGAGACCGACAGACACAGGCGGGGAACAACGGGGTGCTGGGACAGGTAAGAAGGTTGTTTGGTTTGTTTTTTTTGCTTTTTTATTTTTACACCTACGTCATAGTGATCACTACAGTTTATGGATAACCTCTTTTAAGGGGTTGTTTGGGAAAAATTTTTTATGGCCACTTCACTGGTCCCCCCCATACAGTGGCCTCTTCACTGATCCCCCATAATATATGGGGAACAGTGATAGGGCCATATTGTGTGGGGGCAGTAATGGGGACATACAGTCCTATGAAAAAGTTTGGGCACCCCTATTAATCTTAATCATTTTTAGTTCTAAATATTTTGGTGTTTATAACAGCCATTTCAGTTTGATATATCTAATAACTGATGGACACAGTAATATTTCAGGATTGAAATGAGGTTTATTGTACTAACAGAAAATGTGCAATATGCATTAAACCAAAATTTGACCGGTGCAAAAGTATGGGCACCTCAACAGAGAAGTGACATTAATATTTAGTAGATCCTCCTTTTGCAAAGATAACAGCCTCTAGTCGCTTCCTGTAGCTTTTAATCAGTTCCTGGATCCTGGATAAAGGTATTTTGGACAAACAATTCAAGTTCAGTTAAGTTAGATGGTCGCCGAGCATGGACAGCCCGCTTCAAATCATCCCACAGATGTTCAATGATATTCAGGTCTGGGGACTGGGATGGCCATTCCAGAACATTGTAATTGTTCCTCTGCATGAATGCCTGAGGATTTGGAGCGGTGTTTTGGATCATTGTCTTGCTGAAATATCCATCCCCGGCGTAACTTCAACTTCGTCACTGATTCTTGAACATTATTCTCAAGAATCTGCTGATACTGAGTGGAATCCATGCGACTCTCAACTTTAACAAGATTCCCGATGCCGGCATTGGCCACACAGCCCCAAAGCATGATGGAACCTCCACCAAATTTTACAGTGGGTAGCATGTGTTTTTCTTGGAATGCTGTTTCTTTTTGGACGCCATGCATAACGCCGTTTTTTATAACCAAACAACTCAATTTTTGTTTCCAAAATGAAGCTGGCTTGTCCAAATGTGCTTTTTCATACCTCAGGCAACTCTATTTGTGGCGTACGTGCAGAAACGGCTTCTTTCTCATCACTCTCCCATACAGCTTCTATTTGTGCAAAGTGCGCTGTATAGTTGACCGATGCACAGTGACACCATCTGCAGCAAGATGATGCTGCAGCTCTTTGGAGGTGGTCTGTGGATTGTCCTTGACTGTTCTCACCATTCTTCTTCTCTGCCTTTCTGATATTTTTCTTGGCCTGCCACTTCTGGGCTTAACAAGAACTGTCCCTGTGGTCTTCCATTTCCTTACTATGTTCCTCACAGTGGAAACTGACAGGTTAAATCTCTGAGACAACTTTTTGTATCCTTCCCCTGAACAACTATGTTGAACAATCTTTGTTTTCAGATCATTTGAGAGTTGTTTTGAGTAGCCCATGATGCCACTCTTCAGAGGAGATTCAAATAGGAGATCAACTTGCAATTGGCCACCTTAAATACCTTTTCTTATGATTGGATACATCTGGCTATGAAGTTCAAAGCTCACTGAGGTTACAAAACCAATTTTGTGCTTCAGTAAGTCAGTAAAAAGTAGTTAGGGGAATTCAAATCAATAAAATGATAAGGGTGCCCATACTTTTGCACCGGTCAAATTTTGGTTTAATGCATATTGCACATTTTCTGTTAGTACAATAAACCTCATTTCAATCCTGAAATATTACTGTGTCCATCAGTTATTAGATATATCAAACTGAAATGGCTGTTGCAAACACCAAAATATTTAGAACAAAAAATGATTAAGATTAATAGGGGTGCCCAAACTTTTTCATAGGACTGTATTGTGTGAGAGCAGTGATGAGGCCATATTGTGTGGGAGCAGTGATGGGGCCATATTGTGTGGGGGCAGTGATGAGGCCATATTGTGTGGGGGCAGTAATGGGGACATATTGTATGGGAGCAGTGATGGGGACATATTGTGTGGGGGCAGTGATGGGGCCATATTGTGTGGGAGCAGTGATGGGGCCATATTGTGTGAGAGCAGTGATGAGGCCATATTGTGTGGGAGCAGTGATGGGGCCATATTGTGTGGGAGCAGTAATGGGGCCATATTGTGTGGGGGCAGTGATCGGGCCATATTGTGTGGGAGCAGTAATGGGGCCATATTGTGTGGGAGCAGTGATGGGGCCATATTGTGTGGGGGCAGTGATGAGGCCATATTGTGTGGGAGCAGTGATGGGGCCATATTGTGTGGGGGCAGTGATGAGGCCATATTGTGTGGGGGCAGTGATTGCGCCATATTGTGTGGGGGCAGTGATGAGACCATATTGTGTGGGGGCAGTGATGGGGCCATATTGTGTGGGAGCAGTGATGGGGCCATATTGTGTGGGGGCAGTGATGAGGCCATATTGTGTGGGAGCAGTGATGGGGCCATATTGTGTGGGGGCAGTGATGAGGCCATATTGTGTGGGAGCAGTGATGGGGCCATATTGTGTGGGGGCAGTGATGAGGCCATATTGTGTGGGGGCAGTGATGGGGCCATATTGTGTGGGAGCAGTGATGGGGCCATATTGTGTGGGGGCAGTGATGAGGCCATATTGTGTGGGGGCATTGATGGGGTAACATCCTGTTGCTCAGTATAGGCCATAAATACCTGAAGCTCCACATTGCAGAAACACAATGTCTTTGGCTACTGCAGGAGAAAAAATTCTGTGTTTTACAGAACCAGCAAAGTGAATGAAATTTAATCAAATTTACCTCATCCGCACATTGCAGGAAAAAAGATGTGGAAGATGCTGCAAATTCATAAATGTGTGCACTTCTAAAAACATGGCCGGTTACTTTCAGCTGAGCAATTGGGAGAAAGTGCTGGAAAATGCAACAAAAGCGCAATGAAAAACACTGTGGAAAAAATACATTGAGATAGAGCACTGTTTTTTTCCACAGTGTTTTTTTTAGCTGCGTCTCACTGTTGGGCCTAATCCTTATCATCTCAATATATTGTACATCACACTATAAGGCTTAGGCCTCGTTCACATCTGCGTTGTATTATATCCAGGGGAGTCCGCATGAGGATTCCCCCAAATGGAATACCAAACGCAACTGCAAGCGATGTGCCAGTGAAAGCACACAGACCCCATAGACTATAATCTACTGTCCTGTCCGCATGATTCGTGCAGGCAGCGTGTGGCAAGCACACGGACCCCATTATAGTCTATGGGGTCCGTGTGCTCTTGCTGCACAGCGCTTGCAGTTGCAATTGGTATTCTGTTCAGGGGGATCCCCATGCGGACTCCTCGAATGGAATACCGAACGCAGATGTGACGAAGGGTAAGGCCTAACACAGTGTCCTGCAGCAAAATTCGCTGCAGGAAAAATAACAGCAACACATGAGTTTTTCCCACAGCGCTTTTTGCTAAAACTCCACAGAGGTTTCCTCTGAGAACTTTCTGCTTCCATTATACCTATAGGGACACTGTAGGTGATTCTGTAGATATAAGTGACACACTGGGATTTCAAAAATCGCAACAATTTGGAAATTGCAGCGTTTCCACTGTGATGGGATGGGATTGCACACACTATATACCTAAACATTCATAGATATACCATATATACTCACAGATATACATTCATATATGCTCACACATACCTATATACAACCATAGAGTACTCACACAGTATACAAGACACATACAGTAAAGAAATGTACACACATATATACATTAAATATACAGATTTTACCAAAAGAATACTGTATACTCACATTCTCCAGAAGTGAAGCATCGCAGCAGACTGCTCCTGCGATCTAAGGGATGACCCACTAGTTTATAAGGAGGAAGGGCAGGGGGGAAGTTCAGGCAGCACGGACAAGTCTTTGTGAAGTGTCAGAGATAGCTGAGGCTGGTAAGTGTCCGGAAGGGTTAAAAGACAAGCAGCCATTAGCTGATACTGCAGCATCAATGATGTCCTCCCGATAGGGAAAGTATGCACTGGCAGGGGGCCCCAGTGTGCTGAGGACCTGGGCAATTGCCGGCAGCCGGCCATCTTTAATTATTACATTGTTGCCTGCAGCCTGGGACCCCCGAGGTTGCCGATCCGGTACCTGACACTATTAGCCCTCATTTTGTCAATGCAAATGCATTGGTTAGGTGCCCGATTGGGGTCCCTGGCCACCCCTATCGGGCCATTAAGCAATGCATCTGCATTAACAAAATGAGTACTAACAATCAGGACTCGGAGCCATCGGAGGACGCCCCGGTGGGCCAGTCCGACCCTGATAGGAGCCACCCTGGTATTATTAATAATAGAGGCACTCTATTGGTATTATTAACAGGGAGAACACTGGCTACACTTTTATTAATGGATAATAGTCTGCTGGCAAAGGGGCACTTGTTAGTCAACCTCCTTCCTCCCCTAAATTGAAATGTCTATTCAAAAAGCATTCACTGCTGAACATAGCTCACATAGTTACAGGTTATAGTACCATTCAGCAGAGTTGCATTAATCAATTTTTGGGGCCCATATGAGCAAAACTCAGAGATTCCAAGTAGGAGGGGAAGATGAGAACACCAAAAGGTGCCAGAGGCTTGGTGAAGAGAGGAGGAGGTAGTGTAGACATCAAAAGGCAAAGACTCTTGGTGGGGGGAGGGGGAATAGTCAGGGTCTTTCTTGGGGGCACAGGAACAGGGCCGGCTCCAGGTTTTTATGGGCCCTTGGGCGACAGAGCCTCAGTGGGCCCCCTTGTAAACGAGGTGGGGGAGTCGAGACACTGTGCGTTGCAGATGAAGCGAGTGACGTCATGCAGGAGTGTGGCGTCACCAACGCCATACCTCCCAATCTTTTAAAGAGTAGAAAGAGGGGCAAATTTGGCTCCACCCACTTTTATGTTGATTCCACCCATTCTCATTCATTTATCATGCGCTCCCACACAGTATAATCCTCCTACAGTCACCCGTAAATTATATGCCCCCCCTCCATCTCTCCCCCAGTTTCATATACACCCTTCCTCTGCCCCAGTTTCATGTCCCCCCCTCCATCTCTGTCCCCAGTTTCATCACGTTCTCTCCCTTCATCTGCCCACAGTTTCATGTCCCCCTTCATCTTCCCCAGTGTCATGCCGTTCCCCCCTCCCCTTCATTTGCCCCCCAGTTTCATTGGGCCCCCTCCATCTCTGTCCCCAGTGTCATGCCGTCTCCCCCCCCTTCATCTTCCCCAGTGTCAAGCCGTTCCCCCCTCCCCTTCATTTACCCCCCAGTTTCATGGGCCCCCTTCATTATGTTTCACCTTAATATGTAATACAAAACAAACACTTACACTCACCTTCTATTACTCACCTTCCATCGTTCCCCCGACGCTCCTCTCTCCAGTCACATACGCGATGCAGGAGCTGTGAGATCAGCTTCTGCTTAGCTCCGGCCCGGCTTGCGTGTGTAAGCGTGATGTGATGACGTCATCGCGCCTACACACGCAAGCCGGGCCGGAGCTTTAAAGCAGGAGCTGATCTCACAGCTCCTGCATCGCGTATGTATTCCAGCTCATCGGCGGACGGACGCCGATGAGCTGAAATTGTGACAGGCAAGTGCCGGGGGGCCCCCAGAGGCTCTGTGGGCCCCGGCACTTGCCCGACTATGCCGTGCGCTGACGCCGGCCCTGCACAGGAACTCTGAGAAAGAAAGAGCAGGAAGAAAAAGGGGGGCTGCAGAGGAAAATTCCCATTTTTTAATAAAGCTGCTTATCATAGACATGGACTATCCATTTACGACAGAGGCCTGTAATGGCTTTTGAAGCCATTCTTGGGTTTGCCTAAAAAAATACGCAACAAAACCTACAGCAAGAAAAGCCGCGTTTCTGCAACATGGGGCCTCAGCCTTAATCTGTTTTTTTCTTTTTGCATTAAAAGGGTTGTCCCATTACAGACACTTATCTCCTATGCACAGTGGCTATAATGGGACAACCCCTTTTAAGCTTATATTCTTGCGCATTCAGAAACTCTCACAAAGCAGCTTGCATTATATACAAATATATCCAAGACGCAGAAAATAAAATGTAGGAATTTTTTTTAGCAGAAACCAATTTAAAATGTTCTATTTCATAAAATACATACAATGAGCTTTTTTTTTTTTTTTTTTCCAAATATGTCCGTTGCCTTTAAGTTTTTGACAGGAGTTTCCCTTTAAGTTTATTTTCGTTCACCTTGTAATCTGTACATTGTGCCGTCTTCTGCAGAACGGAAGTGACAAATTTCTGCTGTCACCCTCAATCTCCAGTCTCCGATGGGTAGAGAGCTTGTTTGATTTCCACCACAATAGCCTGTGTCATGAGTACAATATTAACTTAGGCAATAAGGCAGATGAGAATGTGCTAAAACTGTGGGAGTATTTGTATTCCTTCTGCAAACAGCGAGGTGACATATCTACAATGCAGCACTGGAAGAAATATATTATTGCAGTAATAAACATAGATTTAAAACTATCGAGTCTCTGCAGCCATAACTTAAGTAAAATTCTTTGCAACTCCTAATTCAATAAGAAGCAGTGAAAGAAATGGGTAAGTCAGTAATAATGTTATCACCTCCAGGATATAACTCAACACATGGTATTTACATAAATTTTGGCACGATCCCCCGACAAAGTGAACATGTAATTTTCATTGATGTAATGTCTTCAGTAAACCTTCTCGTGGCTGTAATATGAAAGGCATCCTATATTGACCATACTAAACAATTGTCGAAATAAAGATTTTCAATGCCCACTTTGAAGTTTCTTAGAGGGATTGTCTTCTTTAGGAAGCCCCATTCAATCCTAACCAATTACAGCATATTAGAGTAATAGAAAGATTTTCCATCCTGAACCGTCTGTATTATCCATAATAGAGAGTTGCTGCAAAAATAGTTCTTTTAGGGTCAGCTGGAAGGAAAACAGCCATTTGTCCTATGCTTTGTAAAAGTAGTCCTTGCGTCTATTGTATATTGTCTCCATGATTTATTTTACCAAAGCGGTGAAACCATGACTATTGCTATGTTGTGGTACCATTTAGCTTGTATTGCCCAAAATAATATATGTGAGCTATTAAGAAGAGGGCAACTCAAGGACTTGATGATAAGGGGGTGTGGTTTCATGTCTGACTCTATATTTTTCCAAATTCCGTTGGTTACTGTGCCCCTTCCTGTTCCCTTAAAGCATACCTCCAGTTATAAACAAGTTTTCATAAATGAAGAGTACATTTAAATATAAGAAACTTTGTAATATATCTTAAGATATTGTTTACATCCATCTCTGTATTCAGCCTCACACATACAACTCTATGGAACAGGGAGGGGTTGAGTGAGATTCTCCTGCTGGCTGGTCAATTGACTTATTTCCTCATTTTGTGTACTGGTAGCCTCTTATGTACAACCTAGCACTGTTAAAAAAAGTGTAGGAGTGTAGCAGCAGCAATTATTTGTGTATATTTTCTATTCCCTCTCCCTTGTTCATAAAATAATATGGAATTATGAAAAGTTGTTTAGAACTGGAGGTACATTTTAAGGCCGCCAACTTAAATGGGTTTGTTGGGTCCGTCCCAAATGGATATTTCATACTGATGACCTAGCCACAGAATAAGTCATCAGTGTGTGATCTGTGGGGGTTAGACACTTGGACCCCATACAGATCTGCTGTTCTGACAGCCTCTGGGCACTGGAAGTTACAGTAGTAGACAGGAACTGGGTGCTGACTACTACTCAAGTAATACGCTTCTATCACTTGTGCACTCCCAATCTACTACAGCTTCTGGTGCCTGGGGGCTGCTGGAACAGCTGGTCATTGTGGGGTGCAGGTGCTCCAACACCACAGATCACATACTAATCACCTAACCCCACAGATCACATACTGTTGACCACTGTTGGCCTTCTATCCTGTAGAAAGGTAATCAGCATGAAATACAAAAAAAATACCCCTTTAAATTCATGGCCATTCATGGCCACTAATGGCTTTGAGCAGCAGTATGTATATATAGTAATAAAAGGAAGCTCCATCCAAAACCCCTACTAAGACAAACTAGAAAATATTATATTTCACAGACTGGATCCCAACCTGGATTACAGCTGCAACTCTGTTCTTCTGCATCACTCACAAATATAAAAACAGACAAGAAATATATCATTATCCTGGAAAGGGGAAGGCAATAATTTCCAGTTTAATTAAGAACATTTGACTTTTTTAATCAATTTTCAGGAGCTTGTGTCTTGGTTGAAATTAACTGATTCAATTTGGAATATGGATGTCAAAAAGAAAAAAACATCCAGAGAGCATGAAAATAAAGTCACGGTTATTACAAATGTTCTGTATTGAGTTGATGTATAGATGGTTGCCAATAAACATTGATGATATGACTGATATATGGATATTATCCCCGATTGTTGTGGTAGGCATCTGTTAGCTGGAATGTATAAGTGTGTCTTGGATATCTTGGGGCACACAGTGATCTTCAAGAAGAACCTAGCAAATCCAAATATGTAATAGTGTCTAAGTATGCATATTTCATTCCTCACTTTGTCACCCATTCTAGATTCTTTGAATTGAACCATTTTAATATCATGAAAAACATGGCCATGTACATGTCTCAGCCCCTCCCACACATCTTCCCATTCTCAAATCCAGCCTCAGAGGTTCAGTTCTTCAGGAGATATCGCTTAACAGTCTTTTAATATCATCTAATTTATTGCTAACACCCTATAAAATCCTTGCTTGCTATGTCCTTGCATCATGATTCTTAACCAGACCATTTATGACCATGAATTTTGTCCCGGAGTTCCTTTGTTGGCAGCCCTGCAAGTCATACTGGAAGATCCAACTAGCCAGTATCAGGAATTATATTAACATTGGCTGAATCTGTCCAAAAATGTGTTATGTTAATGACCATCTTAAAGGGGCTGGCCACTTTCAGACTAATTTTGAGAAACAAATGTTATTGTTTGTACAATAAAAGGATATACAATTTCCCAATATACTTTCTGTACCAATTCCTCACGGTTTTCTATATTTCTGCTTGCTGTCATTCATTCTGTTACTTCTAGAGGATAAAACTCTGACCATGGTCATGTGATTTACAGTCCATGGTCATGTGATGGACACAGGTGCACAGCTGATTACCAGGCAGATGTCTGATTACTGTGCTGTGATTATAACGAGCAGCACCTGTGTACTCATCACATGACCATGGACCGTAAATCACATGACCATGGGCAGAGTTTTATCCTCTAGAAGTAACAGAATGAATGACAGCAAGCAGAGATCTAGAAAACCGTGAGGAATTGATACAGAAAGTATATTGGAAAATTGGACAACTTTTTATTATACAAACCATAACATTTGTCTCTCAATATTGGTCTGAAAGTGGCCAACCCCTTTAATTTCGAATAACCCTCTAGAGCTGTTTTGACCATTGAAAACTTTTATTGCATATTCCACCAATCTCTTGTTCCCATCAGCAAGGTGGCTGCACATTTGTGGTCGCTGCCCTTTAAAGCCACTGTCCATAGTAGGGGACTTGCGTACATTTATTGGGCTATGGATTTTCCAGGTCTTTTGAGGAATGACTCTACTCACTTCTATAACAGCAGGGGAGCATGAGAATCAGGGGAAGACATGCTATGTAAGTGGGCCACAGCGGGCCATTGCCAAAGGCGGCCTTCTCAGACTTTAGTCTGGTGATGTAATTGTACTTATCAGCATTGTTAACCACATCTGATATGACAATAGCATGGGGATGATAGGAATTGTCCTCCCTGTCACTATATATATATATATATATATATATATATATATATACACACATTATATCTATTATTCTCATCTGTATCAGGCAATGTAATTGCCTACAGCTGGTTTTAGATCCCTGAGGTACTGTGTATGGACACAATTCCTAGGTCGGTGTAGATAGATAGATGATGCCACTGAGAACAGACACCAAGTGTATGGGAATAATGGGAATATTCCACAACACCCCATGAACTATGGCAAGCAGCCAGACACCATTGTGTGTCCTATGGGCATTGCCATATGCCACAGACCCCTGGACATTAAAAAGCGAGCATACAATTCCACCAGGAATACCTCATTCTTCTCTGCCAGAGCCATAATCATTTCCCATACAGAATATTTGGTTGTAATTGTGAGACTGGGAATTTTCTTTTTCAGTTTTTTCTTTTTTGTAGGTGTTTTTGTGATGTAAAGGAGTCTGGTCGCCGAGCTCTGAGCACCTCTTACTTTGCAGCAATTATTGTGTACAGCTCCCCACACAATATCAGCAGGAAATTGAGACTCACATTACACATGAATAGACACTGTTCTGCAATAAGCTACTAAAGTTAGTGAATTATCCGTGTTTCTGTCACTGGTTAACAGTCTGAGTTGGGCTACACAATCATAACATATCTATCTATAGCAGATTAGATCAGAAGTCATTGACTAGGCATGGATGAAGAATACTTGGTTATCCTGCTTGAATGGGTACCTGAGTTTTAAGGAAAAGTAATATCTGCAGGATTTTGCGGGGCAATATGTTCTATGACTGTATGTATCTTCATACATGAAGTCCTACCAGTTGTTTTTTTTTTTTTTTTTTGCTACTAATAATCACATTCTTACTGCAGCACATTTTACTCTTATGTACAATAAGGAGTAGTCTTCCCCCTCCCTTATCCATTACAACTAATATGCTTATTTACATGTAATTCTGCCAGGAGTAACTGTGCAATAGCAAACAAATGAAAAATAATGCCCAATCATAAAGTAGATTCGGGAACACTCAAGTGCAAATATGGCGCAAATACATGCAAGCATGACACCGAATGGAGCAATCTGTGAGCACAGTCAGGTGCTGCTACTTGCTGTCTGTGAACACTATCCCACCTCTATATCATACAAGCAGCCAGAAGTAGAGACAAGAACAACTCCCACCCCATGTATGAGACCTTGATGGCACTTAGCAGCACTGTAAGTGACCGTCTGCTTCACCCCAAGTGTGAGAAGGAGTGCTATCACAAGTCTTTCCTTCCAACCGCGACCAGGCTGTATAATCTACATCAGACCAAGCGAAGATCACTCCGCACAGAACACTAATTGATGACTATAAAGTCTTCCTTCTTTCTTCTTCTGTTCCTTAGGTGCTATGGACTCCTAGTATATCTTCTCTTCTCAGCATATGTGTGTCTACTTCTGTAACATATTACTGTGTATTATCCTGTATCTGTATTACTATGTTGCTGTAACATGCTGAAATTTCCCCACTGTGGGACTATTAAAGGATTATCTTACCTTATCTCTTATCTTATTTCTTAAACTGGAAGATGTGACTTAATATAATAATAATACATTTTATTTATATAGCGCCAACATATTCCGCAGCACTGTACAATTTATAGGGTTCAGATACAGACATACATAACAAAGAACGTCATTTCACACAATATACATAACAAAGAACGTCATTTCACACAATGGGACTGAGGGCCCTGCTCAAAAGAGCTTACAATCTGTGACTTGTAGAATGTTCAATCCTTTGCACAGAGAAAGCAGTTTGCACAGGTGTGAAGGCTGTGAGGAGACTCAGCCCCTCTCATCTGTATTCACTGCGTGAAGAGAGAACAGACCCTCCACTCCCACTCACTGTTAACCACTCTTGTATCTATGGAGAAGAAACTTCCCTAGTAATAGGGAGTGAACTGCAAATTAGCTAGAAGGGAGACACCTAGTGGAAGGAACTTTGTAGAGGTTTGTCAGGTAGAAAGCAGCGACATTTTTAATCAAAGTAAATTATGTTTTGGTCCAGAATTACATGCTATATTAAGTGAGTCTGTCCACTTCCTTGAAATTCTAAGACGATCTCCACCTCCATTCACTTGTATGCATTTATTATGTAAGTGAGATATGTCAAAAGGTGTCATTGGTGGTGGTGTGAATTTGAAATCTTCTATGATGGCTAGAAAGGAAGATACATGGTGCTCTTTCAAGTGTTGTATACTTTAGCTTTTATCTTTAACACCTTGTTATTCCTTTTTCTTACAAGATTTCATACAAAGCTTAACATGGTACCTACTGAAATCCATGTACCATCTGCGTCAGCACTTTAAAGAGACACTCTTATAACTTTGCTAATAGATGGCTATCGATAATGAGCAACCTGAGTTTTCCAAAGTTCTGATTTTCATGCCACAAAAGGATCATAATGGGAAGCACTTATAATGTTCCCCAGTCTTTTCCCCAAAAACTGTGGCAAACAGCAATTTTATCTTTTCCAGTTTTGTCTTTATCATTTGAAATGAGTTGGGTGTTAAAAACCGATTATGTGTCTGTTACATGATGCAAATCTTTTTTTTAATGTAGATTGTGAGCCCAATATAGAGTTCACAATGTACATTTCTCCCAATGAGTATGTCTTTGGAGTATGGGAGGAAATCCACACAAACACAGGGAGAACATACAAACTCCTTGCAGATCTTGTCTCTGGCAGGATTTGAACCCTGGACTGCAGCGCTGCAAGGACTGAGCCATCGTGTTTCCCCCCACATAATGCAAATCTGTATCCATTAGAGGTGTGTGCAAGGCTGCACTGACACCCAGTAATACAGAAAGTCTGGTAATCCAAAGTATAATAAGGACAATGACAGAAGGAGCAATATGGCCAGAGAAGAAACTTTTTAGGCCAAAGTTGTAGTGTTTGTTAACTCATTTATATAGTATTAGTTACCTCTAGACTGTCCCCACCTTTACAGCTGAGATTTGGACACTTTTATATGACAGTCCAGATTACCTGGTCCCATTCATGCGGAATTGCAGGAATTTTCTGCATTGTGCTATGCTCGTGACATATCCCTCGACTATTTTTATTACGTTTTTACATCCTGAGGCTTATTCACACATCCTCATTTTGTGGACGTGGATTGTCCGTATTATTTTCGGACCACATGAGCAGTCATTGATTATCATGGGCAGATTTATGTTCTTTTTCCATGGATCAACAGTCCATGGAAGTAGGACGGAGATATCCTTTGCAGACCATGGATTTCCATTAATGACCAAGGGTCTGTGCAAATTACGGACAGTACACGGATGCCGTCCGTTTATAACAGTCCCGAAGATATAAAAAACTTTTGAGGGGGGAAAAAAAAGAAAAAAAAAAGTTGATCCGTTTTCAGGGACGTGTAAAAGGAATCAACCACGGACAGCACACAATCCACAAATTTCTGTGGTGTAAACTCCATTAGTTTGTTCACGCTATGTGTCCTCAGTCTTAGGCTAGATTCAGACATGCAGTTTTTTTGACAGTTTTTCAAGCCAAGCAAGAATGGACATAAAAAAAATAAAAGTCTGTGTTTCCTTTTTCTATAGTTGACCTTCTTTGTTTGGATTTACATCTGTATTCAGCAGTTAAACCTGCCACAAAAACTCCATAGGCGATCCAGCCTTGTCCAGCATGAATATATATTCTATTGTAAGGGTAGAAAAACTTTTGTTATACTAATAAGAGGAATTTCCAGACTGGGCTTCTGATCATGTGGAATGTCACACTGTATGGCAATTCTGAGTCAGAAACAAATGCCAGACTACCAAATGTTGGATTATAGGATGGCAAAAGAAAAAACTTTGTCATAAGGGTAGAAAAAACTTTTTGTATAAGAGACATTTCCTAACTGGGCTTCTGGTTTTGTATAATTTCACATTCATTTGTATTTCTGTGCAGGATTAATAGACTTTCCAAGTTATCAGGTGCCGGATTAAAGGAATTTCATTTGAGCATTTTTGTGCTTTTTGCCTGACAGTACAAACATATGATGAGTTCTCTAAAATTAGGATTTAGGGTCTGTCCGTGGGGTTAAACTCTAGCTTACACCCCCCACCATTATCCAATGTAAAAAGTGCTTTCATAAAAACCATATGTCAGTTCTTTTGACCCGCTTCCTCGCCCCTCTTTCCCTTTTGTCAGCTATGTCACTTTTAAAGAATTGCTTTGACTTACAATAAAGCCCAATTCAAAGGAGCCAGAATATAATCAGTGGATTGAGGAAGAATCGGAATAGAGTCAACACCCCACCGTTCCGAGATCCTTCCCATAGAGATAGTGATATTATTGATGTGATCACTATGCTAATTTCCCCAGAATAAAACATTGTGTTTTGCTATTTGGTTCAATGGGAATTTCATCCACATCAAACCAGAGAATGTAGAATCAATGCGACAACTTTTTTTTTTTTGAATCCTGTATGTATGAGAAAGTTGTGATTTATATAAAGGAGCTGTGATCATTGTGAGTGCAAAAACTTTTCTAAAGTTTTTTGTATTTACCACACTCTTTCAGCAGGGCATCCTAAATGAAAAGCTTTCCTTGCATATGCTTTTCTTTTTAAAATTATTATTTATTTCATTTTCTTTAGTATGTTTTAAAGTCTACTAGGTCTGATCTCCTTGGCCCTTACATACATCAATTGCTCCCTGTTATCAGCAACTTCAAAATCGGTAAAGACTTACTATAGACATCTGCCATGGGAGTACAAGTATTTTCAGAATCTTCCAAACTATTGCACTGCTAACATTTTTTTTAATTATTATTTTATATTAAAGAGGACCTTTCATGGTTTGGGGCACAGGCAGTTCTATATACTGCTGGAAAGCCAACAGTGCGCTGAATTCAGTACACTGTCGGCTTTCCTGATCTGTGCCCCAGGTGAAGAGCTATCGGTCCCGGTACCGTAGCTCTTTACAGTCAGAAGGGCGTTCCTAACAGTCAGTCAGGTATGTCCTTCTCCACAGCAGCGCCTATAGCGCTGTACAGTGTGAGAGGGGAGGAACGCCCCCTCCCTCTGCTCACAGTACTTGTCCATAGATGAGCACTATCAGGAGAGGAGGGGGTGTTCCTCCCCGCACACACTGTACAGCGTGATAGGCGCTGCTTTGAAGAAGGACATACCTGACAGACTGTCAGGAACGCCCTTCTGACTGTAAAGAGCTACGGTACCGACACTGATAGCTCTTCACCCGGGGCACAGATCAGGAAAGCCGACAGTGTGCCCCGGACCATGAAAGATCCTCTTTTTGTGATATTTCTATTATGAGGATTAATCCATTAAACCTTTGCTGTACAGTCACCTGCATTCTATTGTTCTCTGTTATTAATAGTTTGAAGGGATTGTCCAGGCAGAAATGGACAACCCGTTTAAGTATTAAATAGGCTGGGGGTAGTGAAAAAAAATAAATAAAAAAATCATAATCCCCTTTCCAAGATGCTCCAGTGCCTCCTAGCGTGGTCCGTTCTTCTCGGTCCTGTGCTGACGTGAGAAGGAAGTCTCAGTGGCTTCAGCGAAGGGAAGGCAATGTCACTACCTGTGACATCACGGGTCTCTTCCCGACGCCTGCTGAGGCCAATCAGTGGCTTCAGTGGAAGGGATCTGTGACGTCACAGCCAATGAACAACTTCACTTTGAGAAGATGTCAGAGCAGAAGGACTGGAACGCGCCAGTAGGACACCGGAGCACCAGGGACAGGTATCTGCAAACTTCTTGTTAGGGTCTTGTCAGGAGCACTACACCTCAAATATCTTCCAAACTGAATCCATACATAAAATAGTATTCCAAAAAAGACCAGCATAGTAAATACAACTTAGAAAATTGCATCAAACCAAGAAAGTTGCATGAGGGCGCTTCTACTGTCTAAAGGCCAGGCCTGTCTTTCAAATTTTTTGGCTCCACAGCCTGACGCTAGGTTCACACCTGCGTTCAGCAATCTGTTGCGTGCTTTCCATCTTCTACATGCAAGAAGACGGAAAGCACAGACCGGGTCCGGCCGTGAGCGGTGTTTTATGCTCTCCGCTGCGAAACTGACTCTGTGTCTGGATTAAAAAACCCGGTTTCACGGCGGAGAGCGTGAAACGCTCACCACCGCTCACGGCCGGACAGCTTTCAAACCCATTCAAATGAATGGGTGAGAAAGACTCCTGCAGGTTTCCGTCTCCTGCTCTGTTTTATGCAGGAAACGGAAACCTGCAGAACGGACACCGGGCGCAGATGTGAACGAGCCCTGATCCATATAGTAATTTAGAAACCGGAACAGAAGAGATCTTCCAAAACGGCTGCATTTCTGCGCAAACCATAACCTCTAACCCCTATAGGATTGAAAGGTAGAAGCTAATTTCTTGGGTGCAAGAATATAGTATTTCTATGACTCATTTTGGGGTACGCAGACCCCTTTTTCAAATATTAAAACCGGTAAGGGTCGGTTCACATTAGTGTATGTATTCCGTCCGGTTAGAGTCCGCATGGAGACCACCGGACAGAATACAATTGCAATTGCGAGCGCTGTGCTGTAAAAGCACATGGACCCCATAGACTATAATGGGGTCCATGTGCTTGCCGAGCACTACCCGCATGAATGATTCGCAGTGTATGGCGAGCACACGGACCCCATTATAGTCTGCGGGGTCTGTGTGCTTTAACTGCACAGCACTTGCAATTGTATTGCGTTTGGGGGGTTCTCATGCGGACTCCCCCGGACGAAATACAAACGCTAATGTGAACCAGGGCTCAGGCCTGGTTCACATCTGCGTTTGGTATTCCATTCGGGGAGTCTGCTTGGGTACCCCCGAACGCAATGACAAGCGGTGAGTTTATGAAAGCACACGGACCGCATAGATTATAATGGGGTCCGTGTTTTTTTCCACGCGGTCTCTGCACGAGTCATGCGGAGTGTAAAGTAGTTTATGAAGTACTTTATTATTATAGTCTATGGGGTCCATGTGCTTTCATAAACTCACCGCTTGTCAATGCGTTCAGTATACCATTCAGGGGGTCCCCAAGCAGACTGTCCGAATAGAACACCTAATACGGATGTAAACCAGGCCTTATACAATATAACTGTGATACAAATAGTTAACCACAAACTGTGCCAAAAAACGCCTGGTGTGAACACCCCCTATGATTTCCATGTATAACTGATGAGATAGTGTATACCAATATAACACTCGTGGTTAGTGACCTTTATTATAAAGGGATAGATCGCACGGTTTGTCTTATAGAAACACTCGTAAATCAGCAAGAAAACTAACAGGACCTGGAGGCCACGCCTGGGAACGCCCATCAGCCTATCAGGGCAGGTGGGCGTGGCTCAGTGGAAGGCTGGGTGATGTAGAGTGTCCATAGCAAGAGTCAGTGAAGCAGGAGGGCAGGGACACGCCCCTCATGCTTCCTGCATGGCTGATTGGCCAATAGAGGCTGAGGGGAGGGAGATGAATGTGAAAGTGGGTGGGCAGCCTCGGAGCCTGCATCCAGCAGTGAGGATGCTTGTACACCGCTATGGTCTGTATGCAGGAGTGCTATACAGACACTGCTAAGGCTTTACACAGGGCTGACGTTTGGTACAAAGCTATGGTATATATACAGAGGGTGCTATCTCCATTCTGAATACAAAGAGCACTGAGAGGGGGGATAGGGAAGGCAGAAATAAGTTACTCTCACATATCAATGAGTATAAAAGCATATGTGATATGTGAAAACTTATTAGCACATAGATTCCATTTTATATATGGAAACAGACATATAGAATAATATGAAGAGAGGAGATATGAAATATAGATAAATTGTTGCGTACAAAATTAGGGGGGATGCCTCATATAGTGGTGGGTATGAGAGATATAATAAGATATACAGTACATATATTCTTCTATTGGAAGACTATTCAGAATGGTAAAGAAGCCGCCGTGCACTTGTAATGTGTGCCGCTATAAGCTATTGTTTATGAACCCCTGCTTGTGCCTGTTCCTGCGCATGTGGGTCCTAATCTGATGGGTTCTGTATCCCACATATTGGACCCTGCATGGGCATTCTATCAGATATATATATATATATATATATATAGATATAGATATATATATTTATAGATATATCTATAGATATATATATATAGATATATATATATTATATATACCGTATATATATATTGAATTGTTCACCCATAGTGTTACCTTTGAAGGTTTTCTGTCTATGGTTAATGTTGCGACACCATTTGCACCCACGAAATCCGCATCTGGAGCTCCTCGCGAGTTTGGGGAGTCTTCTCTTATCTGTGATGATTGAGCTCTTTTTGTTGCGTAATTTGCTTGCGGCGAAGATATTTTTGAGGGTTTTCGACCTGCGGAACGTTATGCCAGATTTTTTGTACAGTTTACTACGTAGAAGTGGATACTGTAATAATATTGGCCAGTATTTATGTGGTACTTGGTGAATCACCTTGTAGTTTGTATTAGAGGTGGTGATAAAATTGTGGTTGTAACAAGTGCTAACTTGGTGTTCTACGTTTTTGGGTAGAAGGCAGTCAGCCTGTGTAAGCTTTTTTGCTTGTTCAGATGCCCCCTTGGTTAGTTGGCCAGGGTATCTTTTTTTCCAAGGTTTTGCTTTGGTTTTCCAACTCGGTGGTGTTAGTGCAATTTCTTCTAATTCGCCTAAATTGACATGATTTGTATCCATTACATGTAATGTGCGCTCCGATAGTCCAAATAGCTATTGAAATCTACTTTTTTTTTGTAGTGTGTTTTAGTCATTATACATTTATCCTCGTGGTATAATACTAGTTGTAGATATTCAACTTGGGTGTGAGATTGTATGAACATGATTGTGAGCACCCAGTCATTATCGTTGAGGTACTGTACAAAAGTTGGTGCCATGGTAGGTGATCAGTGGCGTAACTAAAGTCATGTGGGCCTGGGTGCAATTTTTTGCCCTATCTCATTTCTACAGTGAGTTCTTGATATTGATGGTTACGGGAACTAAGGAGTTTAATCAACCTTAGAGTAATCTGTGGGTCTCCTTGGTTTATAGGCCAGATGGAAGCTGCAATCTCAATACTGATGCCAGTGCTTATGGGCTTCCTAAGGCTCCTGGGGCCCCCCAGTGTGACTGCACCCTCTGCATCCCCTCCAGTTACACCCCTGTAGGTGATCCTTTCCATATTATAATGAGATCATTGATATATCTCCTATATAGAACCACTTTTCTGAATCATATATTTTCTCAAATAGGCCCATATATAAGTTGCCAAAACTGCGTGAAACGTGTCCCCACTGCGGTGCTCCATATTTGTTTGTGTTTTATTACCGAAAGAGAAGATGTTATGTGTTAAAATGAATTAGATTCCAGAATAAATTCTGGTTGTATGGTAGGTAGTAGTGGATCGCATTCTAAAAAAATGCATGTTGCCTAAATACCTTTCCCGTGTGGGAAGTTTGAATACAGTGCTACTGCATCGAGGGTCAACCATAAATAATCTTGGTCCCATTCATAGTTTTGCAATTCTGTAATACAGTGGTCCCCAACCTTTTTTCCACCAGGGACCAGTTTCAGCAAGACAATTTTTCTATGGCCCGGTGGGGGCGGGAAGGGGTGTGGTTGGGGCGGGGTTAAGCATGGGGGTGTAGAAAAGCACCTCCGGTATCGACATTGCCGACAATCGGAAGTAGCACATGCGTTCCACAGTGCAACGCATGGCAGAGAGATGCATAGAGAACTGCGACAGTGGTATGATTAAGATATCAAAGGATGTCAAGGGGATAGTATGGAGGCAGGAAGTAAGTGTAAAACAGAAGAAGAAGTTGCCCAAAGTTTGGTAGGCGAGTGCGGGGTGGAGCCAAGACCCGCTGCATGTCCTGCATAGTACTAGAATCCTGGACATACAGCGGGTCCCGGCTCAACTCCGCACTTTGCTCACCTTATCCCGATGAGCAACAACCAAGCTGCTGACTCCTTTCCGCCGGTACGCGGACAGGTGCAACATGCCCGGCGGCCCGGTACTGGTCCGCGGACCAGCGGTTTGGGACCCCTGCTGTAATAAGTGCTGAGGAATCCCGTACGTAAGATGGTAAATCTTGGAGATATTTCTGCAGGATCGGGTCTACGTAATGAGAATCACTCATCAGGAATGTGACGAGATCCCGGATATAATTGGACGGCCAGGCGGGTTAATGGGATCTTTGTGGACCTTTGGTAGGTGGTAAATGAAGGCCATAGATAGATGTGGTAACCTAAAATAAATGGCTTTCTCTCTTTAGAATCTGTTTTAATTACGAGGTCTATTTATACTTTGCCCCAGTTATAGATTTCCTTCTCTTAAATAGATGTTCTTTCTCACAAAAACTCATACGACTACACTAAGCAGGTGGTAACACGGCTCCCACACTGGAGTGTTAGGATAGTGCTGCAATGTTACACAAGCTGACATTGGTTTAAAGCCCCATTAAAGGCACGCTAAACTTTAAACCACTAATATCCACTTATTAGAGTTGAGTCTCCGCTGTTGTTCCCTGTTATCAGCCATTTCTAGAAAATAGCTGAAGGTGGTGTTACTATACAAACAAATCACCCCCATTATTATGGTCACTCCTTTATCTTCTATTGGTGAGAATATCAGGAGTGGCTTTGTAGTCGGGATTGATTTGTACTCCTTTAAATAAAACTTTTTTTTTTTTACTTTGTTTTATGGGCATTTTTATTTTTTTGCTCTTGTATCCTGATTTTATTCATTGATGTAGTAAACAGATTTAAAATGTATCCTGAGCTTCTTTAGGGAACTCATTTCAGTCAAGATGAAACTAGTCTTACCTGAATCAATGTTTTAAGAGTCCCTGTGGCTTGGCATTTTGAATAATCAATCCGTCTCCATCTCTTGTTAATCATGCACATCACAGACTCCCCCCCCCCCTTCTTTTCTTATTGTCACCCCCCTGGATACGGGAGGTTTATTGTATATTAACCCTTTCTTAATGTGACATGAGCGTCCCCTCCCTGCCTGGAGCGGACTCCCCCCTGCTGTAATCTTGATACTTTTTGTAATATTCCTGAATCTTTTCCCATAATTACTGCACAATCATTATATAATCCCACAACAAAGACTCCATTGAGGACCCTGCTTTTGTAAACTATGGGACACAATCCATAATTGCATTTTTTCCTCCTTCCCGCCCCCTTCCCTTTGCTTTGTACAGCAATATAATATTCCATCAGTCACATCCCCACCTTGCAAGGCAGTCATTGATTTGCTAACATACCCAGTGCCCTTAACCCAATGCCAACCTGAAGTAGTCAAATAGCAGAGAAAACCAAAGCAAAGAGAAAATGAACTTCTTCCTTTGCTAATAAAACTCCCAGCAATGATCTCAGCCCCTTTAAGGCACAGAGTCACCATGATGATTTTTTTTTTTGCCTGTAAGTTTAATTACTGTATGCTAATTTTCATGCCTACTACGTGATTAATTAAAATCATATTTTCATAATGGTTTGGCAGTGGGTATTGTTTTCAGGGTTCTCCTAAATAGTTCATGTAAATATAGTCAGATTTAATGGAGAGGAATGCAAGATGGCATGGCAGAGTGTTAACCCCTTGGTGCCTATGAATTAGCCCCCCTCTTCTCTCTTAGCATAATATAGGGGGGGGGGGGGTGTTCGCTGTATTGCTCATAGCGACCATGCCACCCTGTGCCCCCTCCCCTCTGGCAGTGCAGGGGTTAAGGCTGTGTGTGCCTGCCATTGGCACCACAGAGCTCTTATTTACATTAAATCCGCCACAAGGTTACAGTGCAGATGAGCATCATTTCATCGCTGATGACTTGTCTTGGATGCAGGGAGCTGCGACTGGTCCCCCCTTCTGCTTAACCCTCGAGAGGACACAGACACAGGAGTTTCCCAAATAGTTTCCAGGAGCAGGTAAGGGGGCAGCTCTGCTCCAGAGTGTGCCCACCAATGTCTCATCCAGCGGCAGGTACCCTGTGCCACCCCTCACTGACTGGCAAGCAGGCATTTGTTTTGCACTAGAGACACAGATGTATTTAATAAGTCAGCATCAAGGTCAGTGCATTGTTACTTGCAGGGAGGGCAGGGAAGGATGCAGCAGACCTTGGTGCCAGGGCTCTTCTTTTGCTCCTTCTTGTGGCATGGAGGGCTCATCAAAGCTTAAATGCCGCAAGAGCTATCTAGTTGCTGTGAATTATGCCAAGACGACAATGGAGAGGGGTTTGTTAATGGTACAATGCATTTCACCTACCAGATAGGGGGAGTCAGAGGGAAGGGAATGTCTTATGATCTATATCAATGAACCCGGCTCATTCTGCCAGGAGGACGCACACACATTAGCACCCTCTGCCCAGGAGCTGCTGGGGACACTTCAGACAAGTGGGACCCCCTGGCAGCTACCCCTAGGGGCAGCACAGCCCCCCTCCTCCTTCTTTCTCCTCCTGCTCCCCCTCTCTCCTCTTCCTCCTCCAGAAAGCTAACATGAACAAGTCAATCATATGGACATGTCTCATTATTCACTGAGCTCCAGCATTTTGCAAGCATCAAGCACTTTGTCCGGGGATCTGTGCTGAACCGATGCAAGGTAAGACAGGCAGATGGAGGTCCCGGGGGTCTCCTGTGCTGGGGCTGGCTCTGGCTGGCCGTCCAGTTTTGTGACACCCCCTCCCTCCTCTGGAGAAGTAGCATTTGTGCATTTTGCATTGCATTCTTGTGTTGTGCAGGGGCCTGGTGCGATGTATATTACACTGGAGAGAGTAGCATTAGATAGCGGTGACGTTGGCACAAGGGCTGGCATGTAAAGCCTTTGAATGGCGCTTTAGCCCGGAGAGAAGCCGTGTTCAGGGCTGGAGGTGCTCTGGGTGCCCCTTTGCTGGGTTGCACCTTCTCAGGGCTGACACATTGGAACAAGTTGTCCAGCTCTCAGCCTCCTCTCTGCTGCTCTGGGGATGTTCTCCTCAACTTGTTGGGAAAAGTTGTCGGGTTTTATGTCTTGTGCAGAGAAAGTTTTGGAGAAGTGGCCGGGGGTGCCCTGGTGCCCCCTATGTGCCCAGTTGCCTGCTGTTGTGCTGGATGTGGCATGTGCCAAACTTGTGATGCCTCAGAGACCTGCCATTTTGTGTTCTCATCGACCTCCCCCTGCACAATGCTGGGAGCAAGGCAAGTGACATTCAGGGGAGGCTCTAAATGTCAGGCTGAAGCTCTCAGGTCCCCAGAGGTGGCCAGGGCTGGAGCACCTGCCAGAGACTACCATGCAGTGCAGGAGCTGGCAGAAGGATGGCTGTCCGCAGGGCACATGGATGGCATTAGTACCTATACATACATATATATATAATGTATTAATGTGCCCTGTCACTCAGCTGCTGCTGAGCCTCTTTTCACACAAACTTGTCAATCATAATTTTCATTGATACCTTGTTAGAAAATTGTTTAAGAGGTTCTGCAGTTGTCTGTGAAAGGTCATACTCAGCAAAGGGAGGGAATCTTTACATTCTACCTCTTAAGTATCCACTTAGGACTTTTTGGGGGCATGATGTAGAAATGATTTAGACAGAAAAGGATTAGTGAGGGTTGTAGTAGTTCACATACAGGAGGAATACTCATAGAAAGTAATATGTGATGAACTGTCTGGCATGGAAGTGGGCATGAAATGTGCCCTTTATAGTGGTTCTATTGTGTGCCGGGTGCCCATAGACATGTATATGATAAAATGAGGATTGTGTACAGTATGTATGAGAGGAGACGCAGCTCAGCAGCAGCATGGGGTTCAGTGAGTGATGTGGGACTGGCAGGGTGAGCTGTGTGTCTGTGTCAGGTCCTTGCAATGAGCGATTGGAACCTGCATGGAATCAGCTGCTATTGGACTCATTAGAGGGACCTGCCAGGGAGGAGACGCTGCCATGTCCTCACCCTGGTATTGTTTTGTCAGGCAGGAAACGTATATTTAGTACAGTAGATAACAAAATAGAAATCCCATGTAACCTGCAGGAACCCAGATAATCCCCCCCCCTTTCCCATAGCAGTGCTGCTCGCAGGGACTGGGTAACCTTTCATCCCATTAATTCTCTTCCACGTGGAATGAAGTTGTGTTGGGGACATCTTCACTTTTCTTGGGCCTTTATAATGTACCAAAAGAAAAATAATTTCCACAGATAGATCTAAAAATCATGTTATAGAATTACAGCACTGCAGGTAGGAGTTTGCCAAATGTAGAAGAGCTGAGTTTGCCACTGGTTACATGTCTTATCACAGTCTCTGTGGTTTTTACATAGGACTGTCAGTACACCTACCCCATTATTTTAGCTAGCACTGTGCACCAAATGAAAATGTTTAGCTCTGCGATGTCTTTGTATTTACAAACAGGTTCAGTGCCTTGTTATGTACACGATATCCAATGTATGTCTATAACCTAATACCTGTATTATTAAATATATTACAATAAACATATGTGGAATATCATGTAAATTAACCCCTTCCGCTATGTCTGTGCGATCCCCCTTAATTTCCTCCCAGGCAAGGCTTTTCCCCTGAACAAATGGCAGCTGTATAGATTTTACAAGGAGCCTGTTATGTAGAATGGATGCATATTGTCACCCTCATCGCTGACTGATGGGAGGCCATATTTTAAACTGCTGTAATTGGAAATTATAATCCTCCCTGTGAATATTTTGTCCTTTTACCTCTCTTTTCTCTCTATTTTTTAACCCGCTCATTCACTCTTTGCCAAAGTGTCTACTATAGTGAAACCTTGGCATTAACCTTTAGAATACTGTAGCCTTTTTCTCTCCTATTGATCTGGAGTGTCTGGACGCAAATAATGACTTTAACTCTTTGAGGCCTGCGGCCTCATTTCATTTTGTAAATTGAGCTGTCTGGGGTATTGTGGGGTCTTTTTGTTGATCATTGCACTAGGGGTTAAAGTTGACAGCTCTGTCTGGTGACAGGGTGGGCGTGTAGACATGGAGTGGGGTCTTTCAGTCAAGGGAGGATAAGGCTGGAGGTGGGAGGGGTAAGTGTGGTGTCTGTGTTGGATATTTCAGGTTTTCCCGCTTTTTTTTTTTTTTTTTTTGCAGTGTACTTGTAAAGCCTACAGGGGCAGCGGTTAGCAGTGCAGGCCGTGACCCCTCACACACTACAAGCCCCCCAGAGAGAGCAGCCGTCACAGCAACTTTCCCTGTCAGACTGGAGAATAGGAAGTTTCCTGTCACTGCAGGGATTTAGTTAAACTGCAACTTTTCTTCCCAATGCCCAAACCCCAAGAATTAGCAGGCAAAATCTGGAGTATTTATAGGAGTGCGGTCAGAAGGGACTGATCAATGGAAACTGCGGGGCAGGAATAATGCAATTTATATATTTATTATGGACTAAGCTCCTATTAGGCAGGAGTGACAAGCTAAAGGAGGGCAAGACAGGCCTGACAGCTCCATCACAACAAATGTCTCATGATAGATGTGACCATGAAATTTGGGTGACTTTTTTCCTGTAGTATTGACCGTTTTCATTATTTTTACCAGTCATAGGATGGGAACTGCATAGATTTATATCAGCCACACTGGGTCTCTATGACTCTGCTACATTTGTATGACTATATGATAATTATGGCAGATTTTATAATTATTTTTTTTATTTTTTATTGATATTTTTATTGCACATTTACATAAAATTGACTAGATGTGTGTATTAATATACTGCACACATACAATTACATATACACACATACATCTATATGTACCATGTATGCATTGATATATATATTTTTTCATTTATTGGCACAATTACATGTATACACAATTACTTTTATATGAACAGACATCTTTGCACAGCGTGTATTGTTATACCCTTGTACACATATATATGTCTACTTTGCATACATGCATTCATCTAAATACTCCACATACTTACATAAAGACACACACACATATATATATATATATATATATATATATATATATATATATATATATATGTACTATGTTTTGATATGCGTGCATACACTAATATAAACTAGCATACAGTGCATCTATATTCACTATATACACACACTCCCTATGTACGATATATGCAAACGTATTCATACGTAATATATATACTCAAACATATGAAGACGCATGCATAAAGAATACATATAGACATATGCTTTATAGGAATACAGGCACTTGTATAAAAATACACTTAAGTATATAAGTAAGAATCACATTTAAGGTTGCGTTTGCCTATTGAGTGTGCATGAGTATATACTTGCGTATATACATGATAGCGTATATGATTGATAGATGGGTAGATTAATAGACATAAAAACATTTCTTTTTAGTAGACATTTTTTTTCTTGCCGTCTTTTAAGGACACTTTCCAACTTAAATATGAGGAGTGCGGCCATCTCTCCGGCTTCTGACCCTTCATTTTCAGAGATATTTTTTGCACTGGAAACAAAATAAACATTAATGAAACCCCTTGTGTTCTTGCTAGCACTGGTGACTCCTGGCCTGCCATGTAGTCTTACACATTAGTGACCAGCCACAAGTTCAGCCTTCTCTTCCACTTTTCTTTCGTGTAAGTATTTGCTGCGGGGACTTTTGGGTTATACTTTTGGGTGCCTTGATAAATCTGACCCCAATTGGATTGCAAATGATTTTTGTTTGATTTTTCAGGACATGGTTAAATTCTTTCATACAATTTATCTGTTACAATGTTTTGCTTCAGATAAATAGACGTCTATTGTTCTGGTTTCGCCCAGTCAAAAGATTTCTGAGTATAGGAGATATAGTTATGTCTACCTTACATCAGTTTACTGCATCTCTCTTCTCTCTATGTATCTGTTTCATATCTCAAATCTGAGTGTTTATCAGCATGTTTACATGTTATTATCATTGTAATATTTCCATAACTATTATTGCAGCCAGTGAGGAGCATTTTTAATATTGTAATTGTGATTTATCTTTGACTTTGTAACTTTTTAAAACTTACAGATGCATCAAGTGTCTTTGAACTGAATTTTATTATCATAAAGTACTTTGTCCCGATCCAAACTTGTCTATCATGGATTTTTTCGCGTCTTGTTTGTTTTTTTATTATTATTACCTTTACCTTTTTCAATAAAAACTCGTACCGCGTCTGTAGAACCTGGGATCAGAAGTCCATATTTATAGTTCTCAATCCTTTGCTTCTCAGTCCCCATGCAAGTGTTCTGGTTAGAGCTTAATTTCTTCTTATTGCAAAAGTACTGTCATCTGAAGGTCTCAATGGTTTCTCAAGGGTTAAGATAAGGGACATATACGTAGTGGTGACATCACCATTGACACTCGTCCAGGGCAGAGGATGGTACTGATCACTGATCTGCTACTACAGCCCCACTCCCTTCTGAATTCTGCTTACTGCCTGGGTTGCCTTATAATATATTATTGTTATTTTTGGAATACATTGGACCCGTCCGGCTGTCAGATTGGTTTGGAGCTTCAGTACAATGTGAGTACAATCGAATTTGTAAAGAGCATGAAAAGTGCAGGCAGGATCTTAGAACTTTCTTTGAAACTCTATATCTTTCTGGTTCAGTCTCTTACTCTTTATTCTGATGGGGGAAATGGGTTCTAAAATGTTTGTAGTCAGTTGTCCGGGTTATATTTTATTTCTTAATTTATTTCTGGCCTTTTTTTCTCCATGTTTTTCAATTTTTCTTAACGTAGCAAAAATCATAACTGTAAATATTTTGTGTTAAATATTGATATGTCGTATACTTTATTCAAGCGGTTTATATGGAAATAATATGTGGATCTTTCAGTAGTTATACCCACTATAGGTATTTGAAGCCAGGCGATGTTGTAGTTTAGTTTTTGCATGATTATTAATGATTTTACGACTCAACTATTGTTCGACTCTGTCTTTGTATGAATACGAATGCAACTCGTCTATATATAGATGTAGCAGAGCTGAATTGGTTAGTTAAGTTTTACTTGCAGTCCTATGTGAAATGACAAAGTACACTATATGATAGCACTGTGACTTTTGCTCAGTGACATAGTTAGCTCTGCTACATTCTTATATAAGAATATTTGCTTGATGATGTAATGGTAACAGATTTTGTAGAATTGAGCTAAATTTGTCATATTTTGCTTTAATGCACCTTACGTTGGAGAGGTGTAAGTTTACCAGGAACCTTATGAAGAGACCAAAACTTATATCACATCAAGTTGGCTCTGCTATATCTGTATATGCTGAGGCCTTCTAACAAGACCTAAAAAACACCCTACTTGCCTCTCTTGAATGACAGCTAAACTCGGTGATCAGAGAGTTAATCAGTTGAAAGAACTTGTATTATTTCATCACCAGTGAGCAGGAGATGATCTGTGGAGCTCCGGTGAGGTCCCCCATGGAGAGCCGTAATCCTGCCCTACCTGCTCCTGCTCCTGTTCTTCTGCTGGGTCTAGGTGAAGCTTTAATAGAGACATTTCCTGTTCTGTGCATCATTTATGATGTGGTCTATGTAAAATCAATGTTGATTGCTGCAAGCTATAATTTGCTCCATTACTAATCCGATTGTGTTTTTCATATATTCATACTAAAGCAAAAACTGTGCACCCTGAACGATGACGACGGCTATCCCTATTATTTAGTGGAGCCCTGACTGTAGTAATCCGCATCGCCCTTTAAGAATGATTTTGTCTTATGTAATGGGGTTGTTGGTGTAGGTCCAGTGTGCAGTATGTGGTTTTTAGGCTAAAGGTATATTGTATCAAATAGCATCCCACCCATGAGTGACCCTATTAAGTGGTGTTACCACTCGCTTGTCCTCAGCAAAATGTCTCAACCCAAAAAACAATATATCCCCTCTATTTTTAAACATGATCCCATAAAGGTGGCATATTACCTTTCTATATGAGCCATACGCGCCCATTAACCATCAAGACAGCATACCGACACAATTGTGACTCTATCAATATAGCATATCTCCATCCCATGCATGTCCCCATATGACAAAGTTATACCCCCATTGCTACCATACTGCCCTCATCACAAATGACTCACTTAAATAATATATATCCCTCCTCTCCATTAATCCCCCTTAAAATAAGGCATGACTATAGCCAAATCATGTATCTTCTCCTATTAAAGTAGTATATCCCACTCTTCAATAAATGTCAATCAAAATGGCATACTCCATCCAATAGTAACACTATAAATATAATAAAATCATTTCCTCCTTTTTCCAATATTGACCATATTAGAATTACATAATCCCCCTTTCCACTAATGACCCTATGAAAATAGCATACCCCCCTCCCCTTTATACCCTAATGAATCTGAATGCATAGACCGCTCCTCATCTCGCCCTCTCTGCCTTCGCTCGGTTGAATATTGCTGCACTCTCTTTTATAGAAAAGTTAATTATGGAGCCAGTCAATATTTTTTCTTACTAACATATTCTTTGCATTTAAGTGTTTGCCCGGGCAACGGCAGATTAATCAAAGTGTTTTAGGCTAATTGTTGAGCAGGTGCATTAAACAGGAAATAAATGCATGCATTATAAGGAAGGGGCTCGGCACAAAGGCAACATCTGCACTTCAGGGGATTCTGCGTATTTATATATTTATTTAATTAGCTTCTGTCTGAAAAATTCTCAGGAATCAAATCTAAGCTGAATGTTCTGGGGTGCCAGTGACCCTGCTGCTGAAACCTGGGGATGGCCCTTTAAAAGGAGATCCGTAGAGTTGGAGTGAGTGCAACGTGGGGAAATTGTTATTCCACTCTAGTGCAATCCATATCTCACCTATCAAAGGTTTCCATGACAATCACGCTATTGCATACAGTAACATTTGTGATTCCGATGCAGAAATTATAATATTTTAGTGGCAGGAGCTTTTATAATCGCTACTCCATTGGCTGGTGGTGTTTGTAGGCTGGGAGATGCAAGAAGCTTCCTGGGTCTGTCTTTGATAGGAATTGTTTAACATTTAACACGCTGAGTAATGTGTATGGAGCGGCGATTGTCTGTGATTATCTGCACCTATTGACTAGACCTCGATGGATAGATGCTGATGTAGTGGGGCTGAGTTTGTCGTCTGGCACGACTCATGCTTTTCCTATTGTATTACTGTAATTTAGGCCACTACAATACACATGCAGGTCTGCTATACCTGTGTATGTATGCACACTCGGGCACAGACACATACATTCACTTCTCACTTACAAAATTGTACAAATTTAAGATTTTTCGGAATGTTGGAATTTGAGGGGCAGAGATTTTTCTGTACATTTTGTTATTCATTCTGTTATAGGTGTCACTAAGACATAACTGTACAAAATGCCAAACCATGAAGAACTCTTGACGTCTGACCATAATGGAGGGAAGTTTTCTCCCTGGGGCCATAACCTGATCTGAGAGATTCTCAACCTTCAAGTACTAAATTAAAGGAATATCACTTGAGCTACCTTCAAGTGGTTATTCTTACTATAGAAGACCTAGTGACCCTTATCTGCTTTTTACAAGATGTTCCATAATGGCCTTAGATATGGAGTTCTGTAAATATATGGGACATGAGAAGAGCTTAGGCTGGGTCAAGTCGTGCGAATGTAACATTGTCTGGTATATGACATGGGGTGTTTCTCTATAGTCATATAGTCAGGGCTACAGTCTTAGCCTACACTGAGACACAACCTATTTTGATGGTCTGCTAAAACAGCTGCATTAAAGTCACTGTACATGAATGGGAGAATTTTTTTTTAAAGGTTCGTTTTACTGGACCGTCAAAAAATAGGTCATGTTCTATTGTTGTCCGTTTTCAAACATCCCGAAATACAGTCAAATGTATAAGGGAAAACGGGTGCCTCTTGGGTGCAAAATGGTAGTGAACATTATACATTTTTCACAACCATTTTGCACAACGTTCATGTGAACCATAGTTTTAGCCTTTCGGAGTAGAAAAGGTTTGGCTATTAGCTCAATGAAGCCTCTTAGAATTGTGGACATTGGACATATGCACCTATTATTACACTTTGGTTTCAGCTGTGGTGAAGACCCTTACCAGGATCACTACCATGTCTATGGGAGTTCTCATTATCTACTGAAAGTGCTGTAAGAGTCTAGTAACTGGATCCTATAACCTACAGTGTAATGTTTACCCTTGATGTATGACCTGTAAGAATGTTTTACCTTGCAGAGTACTATATCAAGTACATGGAATTGATTGGGCCTTCCTAATCAATTTACTGCATTGTCTTTCTTTCCGACTATACACAGTAAGTTCTGTTCTTAGTGTAGGCTTTACCTTTGAGAAGTTTAGGGTTAGAATATTGGACCAAAGTAAAGGAAGGTGTAGAAATAAGTTTTCATATACTCTGTTGTGGAATTCTGTGTCAATTGTAAGGATAGTAGCGCTCTATGATCCACAGTGGAGAGCCTTTATAAAGAGGGAAGACTCAGTATACCATACATGGACAGGTTGTGAGAGCTGTGTAATACTTAATTTCACCCGTGGTGAATGATACACTTGTGTCTGGGTTTTCCCATAGATTATAGTTGATCACTTGGATCTACAGCAACAGGAAACAATGTGATGTCCCAAGTTGTCACTCCCAATATGTAAACGTCTTGTGATGCCGCCATTACTTTTGCACAAGGATTTTGCCAAAATGATTTTATATGGAAGATTCCAAGGTTCTTTTTTAATGATAAGGATTGGAAACTTTGTATAAACTGAAATGTTTAGTAACATCTTCATCTAAATAACACCACGAAATAACTGGCAAGTATGACAACCAATATGACCACCATTGCAGTGGTTTGTAATGTGGACATGGTGTAGCTGTTGCAGAGGTGTTCACCTCTTGTATTCTATGCGACTTTTTAAATTCTGAAAACACGTTCCATTTGTAACTTGGCTTAAAAATGTTCCCTAAATCTTCCACCTACAGAACTGTAAGCCATTTATGAACACACACAAATAAAAAAGACAGTAAAAGTAAAGTAGTCAGGAAAAATAAAAATCCCCGTATGATAAATCTGCCCCGCCGTGTGTGTCACTACATATATATTTCCTTAGAAGATATTATCACTTATATCTCTCTGATATGATCATATATCTCTTGCATGGTCACTTGTAAGGGTCTATATAGAAGACTCAAGTTTACGCACCCATGTTTCCTCTTTTTGATTTTCGACAATGAATACATCTTTTCCTTATTTATGCAAAAAATAAAAAAATCGCAATAAATATTCGTTGAGTTGAAGAAGTGGCTCTGCAGATGCCGATGTTCTCTTGAAAAGTTTCCTCTCGTCAGCTCCTCCGCTGAACATCTTGTTAGCTATGCAAGGATGGGAAGAGACTCATAAAATGACGGAGAGCGGCTTCTCAACCTTGTTAATTTGAGATAATCAACTTTTCACAGACTATTAAGAACTGTCGCTTTAAGATTTTGCTTTAACGCGCAGACAATAAAGTCCGCCGATACTTGTAATTAACAAAGACTTAAAGTAAACAGAACGTCTCCATCTTTAATAATACTTTGTTTTCTTTTTGTGGTGGGGGAAAGTGGAGCGTTTTCCTGAATAAAGCCTTAATTGGATATTTTTATGTTAAATAAAGTCATTTTTAGCGCTCCTCTCGTAAGTGTCAGGAAAGCGATCCAAATTATGCATTTTTTTTCTTACTGCTCTAAAAATAAAACATTGCTGAAGGGATTTAGAGCCATTTTCTGTCATAGACAAGATAGAAAACATTGCAATCAGCCTGACAAGTCGTATACTTAGTCCTGGTCTCTGGTGATTTCAAATGACCAAGATGCTTAACCTCTATCTGCAAAGCAAAGGCCGAGCTGGAAAGGCTGATACGTGGTAACGAACACATCGCATCCCGTCAGCTGCACCCAAGGAGTCTTGTTTGTGGATGGATGATATTATCTGTATAAAGATGTAGCAGAGCGCAACGCGTTCTGGTAATGACAAAGTAGAACTTTAAAAGAGGGAACCTTCACAACCCATATATACACAGCGCAGTGTTCCTTTAACGGAGAACTTGAGCGAAAATGATCTTCTGATAAGTGATACATAGGAACTGTGATCTCAAGCCAAGCCTAAAATGTTCAGATTGACTTTGCATTATAGTGAGCTCAAAACCCTTTCAGTAGACCACTCCATATTAATGTTGGTTTGCTCAGAATGTTGCAACGGGTATTAAATAAAAAATAGTTTCTGAGTATTGTCAAAGGGCTTTGAACTATGTGAGCCCTGTCATTTTGGAAGACGGATAGGAGTTCCCCTTTAAGGGCAGAACACTAGTCATCATTCCTTCTAAAGTGTACAACCTGCTATCTGTGAGGTGCCAATATTACTAACTGGGGGTGGTGTACTAAGGCACCTTCTGCTTGCGGTCAGGCCTCGTTCACATCTGTGTTGGTAATCTGTTCGGGGAGTCCGCATGGGGACCCCCTGAACGGACTACGCATTTGCAAGAGCTGTGCAGTGATCCCCATAGACTATAATGGGGTCCATGTGCTTGCCGCGAGATCGCGGCAGGGAACATGCGGACTGGAAAGTACTTCATAATCTACTTTCTTGTCCGCATGATTCATGCGGCCAGCACACAGCAAGCACATGGACCCCATTATAGTCTATGGGGTCCGTGTGCTTTCACTGCACACCGTTTGCAAATGTGTTTGGTAGTCCATTTGGGGGGGTCCCCATGCGGACTCCCTAAACGGATTACCAAATGCAGATGTGAACCAAGGGGCAGTGAATAAAAACGTTCCACTTTACATCCAATGGATGGAAACCTGTTCTGACTATGACTGGCTGATATAAATGCTCATGTCACTGTACAATCCATGCACATCTGTTAGTGGGCAAGGAATCGGATGGGTTTTCAATATCAGAATTTTTATATACTTTGACAGTGAAGTAACATTGGAAATGTTTGTCAACTGAAAAAAATATGAGATTAGAAAGTTGCAGATCTTACCAAAGAGTTAAACGACAAATTACACGCTGCTACATCTGGATATCTACTTAATATTTCTCTGCGGATTCTATATGTATGCAGGGTTTTCATGTAGAATTCCTTAATAATTGCTTCTGATTAGTCCAGGGACCTTGAAAACTGCTCCAAATGTGAATTTGAGGTAAACTTTCATGTAACAGTTTCCACTCACTGATATGTACGGTTATTGGATATGAGTTGTAGTGGAGATGATTTTGCAGCTGTCAGTAGGTCTAGTATGAATTAGACCACACATGCAGGAGCTTACCGTATGGACGGCAAATAAGCTTATTCACCGACATCAGACATTCACGAATAAGTCAAAGGGAAGACTAAAGCATCTTTAAACAATCTATGTTACCTATGTCTCCACATTTGGATGCTATTCTATTTGACGTGTACTGTAAAAAAAACTTTCTACATGAAAAGTTCAGTTACTCTATAAATACTTACATTGTTCCTCAGTTACATCTTGTCTTGTACTCCAGAGCTGCACTCACTATGCTGCTGATGGAGTCACTGTGTATGGTACATGCATTATATTACTCATCCTGTGTTATTTTCCAGAGCTACACTCACTATTCTGCTGGTGGAGTCATCATATACATACATTACGCACAGGCTTCTGGAGCATAATACGGGTTGTAACTCAACTTGTTATATGTAAGTCGGCAAACTGTAAATAGGCAAATTATCCTTGGATATGCTCAGCGCTGTCCAGGCTTTAGTTGTGCTCCTCACCCTGAATTTCTTCAGTCAGTTGCCTGATCCCCCACTTTGAATTTGGAAGATCCTCTCAAAGCATCCCCTCTGCTCCATAAGATTGCCAGGTTCATTACTCTTGGGTCTCTAAGTAACACCCTTCTCTGCATCTCTGTCCAGCAGAGGCTCATAGGTTGCTCACCTTATACAGGTAAGTAGGGAATGTTGGTAGATTGCAACTCTGAAGTATAATGCAAGCTGTAACTTGGGATCAACGCAGGATAAGTAGTGCAATACGTATACACAGTGACTTCACCAGCAGAACAGTGAGTAAAGCTCTGAAATATAATACAGGCTGTAACTCAGGATAAGTAATGTAAGTACACAGTGACTTCACCAGCAGAACAATGAATACAGCTCTGAAGTTTAATACCAGATGGAACTCCGCATCAGTACAGGATAATTAATTCTATGTCTGTACATAGTGATTACACCAGCAGAAATGTGAGTGCAGCTCTGGAGTATAGTACAGCAAGTAACTTAAGATCAGCAATAAGTAGATAGGTTATATAATGTAGGTACATAGTGACTCAATCAGCAGGATAGTGATTACAGCTCTGGAGTTTACCACAGGTTGTACTCAGGATAAGTAATGTGAATGCTCAGTGAGCTCTCTAGCAGATCATTGGGCACAACTCTGGAGTATAACAATGCCTATCTAATGGGCAGTACGGGGAAAGTAACAGGGGCATAACTATCAAAGACTGGGCCCCAAAGCAATATTTTGACATGAGTCTTTCTCTCTCCCCCCCCCCCATGGCATAGCACTCGCTTTTCTGGCACCCACGTGGTATAATACTCCCTTTACTGGCCCTCTACATGCTAAAACACCCTCTTTACAGGCCCCCCACACAATATAACATCCCTTTTTTGGCTTCACATGGTGTAAAGACCACTGTCTTCTTATTGGCCCCCATACAGTTTGCTGCTTTGTTTTCTCCCCCCCCCCCACACAAAGTATAAGTATACTGCCCCTTTACTGGCCCCCATGCAGTAAGTGCCCCCTTTACTGGCCCCTATACAGTAAATGCTAGTGACTTTGGGCTGCCATCATTTCCTCAGGCACCTCTGGATTTTGTTCAATTCCTGGACAAACCCTTTAAGAATAATATGCCCTAGTGCACACAGTATAATGTCCTGTAGTGGCACCTTCACCAAGTAAAATGTCCCATAGCAGTCCTCCATACAGTATAATGTCCCACAGTGGCCTCCATACAGTATAATGTCCCACAGTGGCTTCTTCACACAGTATATTGTCTCACAGTGGCCCCTTCACACAGTATAATGTCCCACTATGGCCCCTCCACACAGTATAATATCCCATAGTTTCCTTCAAACAGTAATGTCCCATATTGGCCTCCATAAAGTATAATGTTCCACAGTAGGCCCTCCACACAGTATATTAACCCATAGCAGCCCTCCACATAGCATGATGTCCCATAGCAGCCCTTCCACACAGTATAGTATCACATAGTGGCCCCTCCACATAATGCAATGTCCCTAGTGGCATCTACAGTGTTCGTTACACTGTAATGCTAAGATTAAACTCTGAGGTCTCTTCAGGCTCCAGAGTATAATGATCAGATGCTCAGGGAAGGTGATTATAACATAACAAACAGTGGTACTCTCCTCTCCTGGGTTTTGGCATGGATGCTAAGGCCTTTTAAATGACTTCACAGACTGCTGAGGACTGTAATTGCACCAATGTGACCCACATGACCACTGAGGATTACAGTCTGTGACATCACAGGAGCCCAGGAGAGGTGAGTAGCTCAGTTTATTTAATGTTTAATCGCCTCTTCTAGGCTTGTGCTTATTATATCATATATTTATCTCTGCAGACCCCAGAGTACAATAATAGCAGTTCTGCGTAGTTCGCCCAACAAATTCCTGCCCACGGCCACCTTGCTTTTCTCCCTTAAACCTCAAGGTCCCTTGCGCCATGCTGAATAGCACCAGTGATGTACTGATGCTGTTCAGCAACATGGTGTGGGATGCACAGTGCCCTCTAGAAGACTGAAGGTGAAGCGTAGGTGGCCATGAGTGGTCTTTACCTGCCAGAGTAAAAAAAAACAAAAAACACCAGGGGGCCCAAAGTAGCTACTATGGCTGCAACGGTGTTAGTAATGTAATATATTTACAGAGTAAGGCTGATTGCTTATGACCAAAATCAAAACTACAATTAATTGAACATTTCACCTTACCCTGCTCCTTATTTATATGCCACACCATGCCACTGATTTTTGGTCTCTGTTATTCACGTGTCTGTAATCCTGATTTGTTAGCGTATCGTTAGTGATATGTACTTTAGCCAATGGCATTGTGAGACAGCATGGATGGATACAAAATAATTGAAATAATCGTATTCGATTATTTTGTGATTAATTGGATAGTCCTATTACAGAATGACAAGAGTGATAGTTGTATGTGTATCCGATGCGATGACATGATAAGAATGAACCCTGAAGCGATACGGGATCATTTTCTCCATTTTCCCTTTATGAAATATTTGACTTGAGCAGATCAGAAATCGTTTTGCTCCTGGAGATTTTCAGTGACCTGTAGAACAGTTGAGCAGCTCCCTGTCGCTCCTGGAAGAGACATCACAAATAACCTCTCAGCAGGATGACTCCTATGGGGTCTTGTATCTGTACTCTAGCAGATGGTCTAGGGCACAGACCTATAGATCTGTGACCAATCAGCAGACTAACCTGCGAGCTGGTGTATCATCATGTCAAATTTATCTAACACCGCAGCCATTGCAGAATTCAGTGGTTAATTTCTACAGTTACAAGACAATTTAAGGGGTTGTTTGACAGGCTATATATATACAGCTAAGCAAATATATTTCTCCAACCTACTCCTTATCTCCTTAAGGACCACCAAGGTGAAAGATGGGTGTGACTACGGTTTTCTTTTCAGGACTGAAAGGCTTGGAAAAGTGGTAGCCCATCCGTGTGAAGCAGATATGACCCTACATCATCTTTCAAGAAGTGGTTTTCAAGAAGACAGAGCGCACCACACCAAATTCCTCACCATTTTCCTCCATGTGAATGGACCTTTATAGTACCACAGCCTGAATCACACTTTTGCTCTGACTCTGACTCCTCCATAAATGGCCGACAGCTGTGGTCAGACAGAAGCAGTAAAGCTCCTCAAAATTCAGTCACAAAAAAGTCTATTTCTGTAAAAATAAATATGCAACAAACTATGCATCTAATTGATTGTATAGTACAGTAATATATAATGAAATTATTGCTAATAGAATAACTAACATAATTACAAATAATTAATCATTTTATTTTGACGTTGACTCTGACTTCACCCATATTTGTCACAGACTAGGACTACAACTTGGGCTTCATATCTCTGGGGCCCACCAGAGGAAAAATGGGTGGGCTTGGACCTAACCTCTGTCTAAACAAAAAAACCCAGTCTATGCCCACCTTATATTGCATTGATAGCTCTGCTGTTATCGCTGTCCGCAGCCTGAATCAGAAGTTGTTTATTCTATTAAAAAAGTGATAAATCTGCAAAGTAACTTATTTGCTCTTCTCGGACTCACATAAGGTTGTCTTATCCTGGACTTAGGGGCACTGTTGTGGTGTTCTGGCTTTATCTTATTTTAGTGCCAGGGCCTGAGCTTACTAGGGAAATAAACAAGTATTTTCTGTGCAAGCCACACAACCAACAGTTTACATTTCACACATTTACAGTTCAATTTAACACCTTCTTTGCCTTGTATATATTTGTTGTTTTCTAGAGATCTCATGGTCCACATCACTCCTGATCAGTGGAGATTGAACTCTTCAATAGTGTCCTCTTGACCAACAGGAACACCAAACCCCTACTAGATTCAGAAGATATCAAAACTTTCTACTTTGGCAAGTAAGGCCGCAGCACTAGGCAGGGAACGTGGTTATGGGCAATCTCTTTGTCTTGCATTTTCTTGCTGTCTAGTAGAGGTCTTGGCGTCTCTGTTGGTCAAGAGGACATTGTTGAGGAGGGCTTGCAAGCTCCAAGCTGATCAGGAGTGATGTGGACCATGGGACCTCTATAAGGCGGTGCAGTATAACAGCAGCTTAGGTTTACACTGTTGGTGTAAGATGTACTTGACAGCTGTTTTGAAATGACCCATCAGAAGTTTATTACCCAAGGCTTAGCTATTAAAAGGGGGTTCTGAAGAAGGACATAGTGTATGGACGAGGGCATATGGGAAGACTGAGACTCCCTACCTGTACATCACGCACTATAGTGACATCACAGGATTATATTATTGGTTTTCCCTGAAAATGTTTGCAGAGGCTCCAAACCTGGTGATATCATTAATCCGAAATAACATGATTGCCAGTTTGGTTTAGCTTTAGTCTGTACTCCCAATAGCCATGTATAGTATTATACTGGTGTTTAATGTGTATGGTCTATATACTAATCTATGTGTGCATGCCTCCTAAACTAGTAATATATTTTCTCCTGCACCCATGAATAACATTCTTCTGCGGCAAATGTTTATACACGACTGTCAAGTAAGCCACCAAATCAATCACATATGGCAGGCAAATGTAATACCAAAAAAACAGCTATTTTGCTCCAGTCTAAATATTTATCAGTTCGGTGGAGATCTTGCTAAATATACGAACCAGTGGTTTGTGGTGTCGTGTTTCACAGCTCTATATTTTATTTATGCTCGCATTACCTAATGTAAGGCGTTTCCCGACACAGAAAACGTACTTATTAAAATGCAGTTATATATTATAAACACCACACAGAATAGAGCTAGTAAAAATAACCAACAAGGACAAAGTCTTACATCTACTGTGTATTAACCACCTCGGTGCCAATGTCTACATTTCCATTGTTCATGTTTTAAAGGAATTGTTTGGTTTTGCAAACTGTAAGTCTCTAACCTGGTTGATGCTTATTCCAGGAAGGGGGGGGGGGAATCTTTTTGATATAAGCGCCCTCGCCTTATATGTAGTTATCTATAGGGCACTATGGTTTGCAAACAAATGAGTCATTGTAATTTATGGATATTTGGTTGTTCATATGGAGCTTCTCTATGCTGAATGGTGCCCAATAGCAAAAATGAAATGGGGAAACCATTCACTGGAAAACATAGGACATATGACATAAGGAAAGCAGGCAGTCTTTTCAATACAGCTATTTGAATTATCCATCCTAGTCAAAAATTTCAATGTATGCATAGGAGATATATTTACATGTTTATACAAGAATGTAGATTATAGTATTGGACCTTTATACTGTGGAAAATACCATTAAATCATCACACTGGACACCATATCATCAGGTCATTGTACTGTAGACCAATGCATGCTATAACATCAGGTCACAATACTGTATACCATAGCATAGAGTCACTAAACTGTAGTCTAGACCATAGTATTAAATTGAGACACTGTAGCTCACCATACTGTAGACCATAGAATAGAGTCCATAAACTGTAGACCATAGCATCAAGTCACCACACGGTAGACCATAGCATTGAATGGCCACAATGTAGGCATTCAATCACCATAATGTAGATAGACCAAAGCATTGAGTCATAATACTGTACACCAAAGCACTGAGACACTTTGCTGTAGACCGTAGCATTGAGTTGTCATACTGCAGATCTTAGCATTGAGGTACAATGCTATACACTATAACAATGAGTCACCATACTGTAGGCTACAGTATTATAGACCATAGCATAGAGCGGCCATAGTGTAGACTGTATGCTTTGTCCACAAATTTGTAATTTATGGGATATTATATAAATGGCATAAATATCTGACTGGGGGTCTGAAATGCAGCCCCTACATGGATCCATGGTATGGGGCCACGTCCACTGTATTATACACAACACAGTGTTGGAAACAATTGGGTCTGATCCCTGTATATTGGCTTAGCTCTCAGCGATGGCCACTATATGAGGCATGGATCCAACTGGCCACTATATGAGGCATGGATCCAACTGGATTCTATATGAGGCATAGATCCAACTGGCTACTATACGAGGCATAGATCCAACTGGACACTATATGAGTCATGGATCCAACTGGCCACTATATGAGCCATGGATCCAACTGGCCACTATATGAGGCATGGATCCAACTGCTTCCAGCTACATGCTGTGTTTAGTTGGAAGCGTCCTATACAGCTAAATGGACTCAGTAAACTTTAGACCATAGCATGGCATAAACAGTAGTCCATAGCATAGAATGACTATACAGTTCACTATAGCATGGAGTCACTAAACTATACCACAGCATAGAGTGATCATACTGTAGACCATAACATCTGGTCACTAAACTGTAGACCATAGCATGGAGTCAATAAACTATAGCATAGAGTGACCATATGGTTGACTACAATATTATGTCACCATAATGTATATGTAGCATCACTAAGCTATAGACCAATACATCGATCCTCCACAATGTAGACTATAGCATTAAACTGTATGTATCTATAATACCTTATTCATCACCTGTTTTACCTTTTATTAACTACTTTTGCAACCAGACTTATGCTTAGATATGAGTGTCTTGATGATTTTTATCCTTTAGCCACCATGTAGCAGTAGCCCCCTCCCATCCTAGTTCGGGCTGATAAATTGTACAATTGTTTAGGAGTCAGTTTGATGCTGCAGCTGAACATTTTGCTTAATGTTACTATTGCAAGTCAGATCACTCTCCCAGAAAACCAATAGGGATATCACAGGAAAAACTATTTTGGAAAATGTTATATTATACATTTTCTTATAATGATATTTTGTTTTGTTCGTTTAAGATTTTGATGATTATAAATTACTTGTAATGTTTCACATCATGAAAGAAATCTAAATTTATTATTTACAAAAATGTTGTCTCTGTTCATTCTTCATAAAAACTAGCACATGGTGCATCTTACAAGGTCGGGCACATGTAGTGCTATTTATTATGTTGTTAGTGAGCAGTTGGGTCCTATGGTACGTGTTAGGGTATAAGGCCCAAGTGGACTGATATTGAAACACAATCACACAATCTAAGAATTTCTAGAACAATCATATAGTTTTATAAGTAACTCTCTGGGGGGACCTTGATGACGTCATCAATAGTGACAAAACATAGGACCAAATCAGGGGCAACACGGTGGCTCAGTGGTTTGCACTGCAGCCTTGCAGCGCTGGAGTCCTGGGTTTGAATCCTGGGTTTGACCCAATCTGACAGCTCTTCCCAGGAGTTCAGTAAAAAGTAAAGATACGCGCTTACCCTCCAGAATCTTTGTCAAATTCCTTTTATTTCAAGCCTTTACACACAATGCATTTCAGAACCTCATACGGATCCTTTCTCAAGTGTTCATCAGTAGTCAGTTAGTGTCAATATTACATATTCTGTATGTACGTCACACTCTAAATTTGATTATAGTATATTAAAGACTCACCGATCATAAACAAAGGCACATGGAGTCCCAAATATTACATATCATGAATCTGTAGCCTATATTCAACATCGCATTTTCCATAAGAATATGGGAAACTACCACTGTTGTAATATGGAAGATGATGGAGCATACTTCAATGTTATTCACATGTTTTCATACAGAAAACTCTTCTGTGAGTCTCCATATAAAATTTGAGGAATGGGCCTATAGCAGACTATGGGTGGCATACTGCAGATCCAATAACATGGGTCTTTATATGTACTATAACGTTTGTTGACTAAGAAGGCAGTAGAGGGATAGCAGAGCAGAAGTAACATTTAGTCTTCTTTTGGAGGAGGGGGTTTGTGTTGGCTTTCTTTGTAATAATAATAATAATAATAATAATTAATAATAAAATATAGCATTAATTTATGTTTAGTGTTTAGAATTTTTTTCCCTTCGTATTTGCAGCCTCATTGTTTAAGCTGTACAACATGAACATTAACTTCGATATCAAATCTTCAATTCTTAAAAAAAAAAAAAAAAAAGCCACAATATCCATTATTTAACGGACATAGTGAAAAGTTGTTTGCTTTTGATCCCAGACACTCTTGTGTGTCTTGATATCCAGCTGCTTTCCAAGGTACGACACAAAAATTACATGGTAGATATTCAATAAAGAATGAAATAGATGTATATATCCCATTTACTATGTAAATAATCAGCATTTTATTTCTACAGAGTGTTTACATTTCTAAAAGTTACATTGTATTTTTTGCATTTTTATTTTTTTGCATTTTTTTCCTTTTTTTAAAAAAAATAAATCAGTCCCCTGCAATGTTAACTGAATTGTAAGAAACACCACTGAGAAACGAGCTGCGTTTCTCCCAGTCTTCAATGTATTAATGTAATGTCTTGGTCTAAATATTTCTTTGCCGCTTAGAGAATTTACTCTGCTTAATGTACTTCTTTTAAGGGTCTGTCTCCCGCAGTGCTCATTATGTACTATCAGGCCAGCTTTTATATTTCAAGAGGGGAGGGTTATATATTTCTGTTGGAAAGGAGACGGTTTAACAACAGTTCACTATCAATATGCATGATTTTAAAATGACAATTAAATAGCTGAATTGCGTGCAAGATAATTTTAAGTAAGTATCGGCCATTTGTAACTTGGCATGCCAAATACAGGACTTATTGCTGTGCCTTTAGGGAAACGAGTCCATTAATCAAATGTAATTTCCTTCTATTGTTAGTAAATAAATAAGCTGTTTTTTCTCCCCATATATATATCTTAAAGGAACAGTCGTGCGTATATAAAATGGAGTTTTCCTCCTACGATTTATGCCAGGCCTTTAATTTCTCCTTCATAAAAATGTAATTGTAAAACTTTGCGTTATTTTACTTGTAGGAAATGTTAACGCGTGGATATTTTCAGGCCTAATTAAAACTCTTATTTTGCGGGATCGAGGGGAAGGCATTATTTTTATTTTATTTATTTATTTTTGCTTTTATCCTCCATATTTGGATAAAAAGTCAAACTATAAACAGCGTAATAAAATGGTAATCTCATAACAGGGGAAATTTTATTACCATGCTTTACGGAATTACCTGCACAAGGGCTAAAAATAAAAGCATAAAATAAATGTTGATAAAAGGTCATAAAATATTATAGGTCGCAGTGTATCCTGTAGTCCGGCATTGCAAATTTTCCGACATATTTAGCAAAGGTCGCAAAAGTTATCAACTGAAAAGATATGAGACTGAATATCACTGGGATGGCAGCAGTGCTTTTTGTGTATTGCGCTAGGGCTACATTATATTTCACGGAAAACTCAACCCATACCAAAACGTGCTTATATACTTATATATGTCCATTTGTTAATCCTAAATATTATGGGCCCTGTTTATATAAATTAAGATGAATTAGAGATATACATTCTGGTTGATGTAGACCTTGTCCATGGTCCCAGTAGGTTATACAAAGACCACCACCCGCTTATCACATCAGCCTTATTTGTCATCTTTTTACTTTTTGTGTTTTTGTACTTGTTGTTATACTTGGACTTGTATGTACACCCCTTTAAGAATGGGTGCTAAGTTAATAATAATAATAGGAATCATTTGATTGATCATGGCTGACCTGGACAATATATGGCTTGGAGAAATAGACAATGTGGGGTTTGTTTTAGTGTATTTATCAATATTTTAGAACAGAGGACAGTGAATGGAGTTTTTTTTTTCTAAGTTTATAATTTAAAGGGATCCTATCATTTAAACAGAATTTTTTCTGCTTCTCACGTAGGAATAGCCCTAAGAAAGGCTATTCGCCTCCTACCTTTAGTTGTCTTTTCCGCGCCACCGTTCCATAGAAATCCCGATTTTTGCTGGTATGCAAATTAGTTCTCATGCAGCTCTGGGGGCGGGCCCCAGCATTCAAACAGCACTGGGGTCATCCCCAATGCTGCGAGGGAACTCTCCAGCGCCGCCTCCATCTTTTACAGGAACGGGTCGTCTTTGCGTCTTCTTCCGGGGGTTGGCTTCAAACTTCTAGGCCTCGGACCTAGGGCAAAGCCGACTGCGCATGCTCGCGGACCACAAGAAAATGGCCGCTTACACAGTTTTAACGATCCTAGCAGCTAGAATTATTTCTCCATCAGTACCACCACAGTGAAAATGAGCATGTTTTTTTTCCAGATATCTGCTTCTAATATATAAGATTGCTCAGGTGGGTTGGATTTTGTTGACTTTTAGCAGCAAAATCCTTAGTAAATTTGAGACATGTGTTACATGCAAATTTGTTGCAGATTTTTACACAGATTTGCCATGAGGTTATATTTAAGCAGAGAATGAAAAATTCTGCAGAGAAACCTGAAAATTGAAATGCTGCAAAATTAAAACCGTCATACCCAACATATAGATATAGTGGTTGGAATCTCATCCACTTTGCTGCTACTGTAAAAACAGGAGATTTTCACACCCAATCTGCAGTGTATCCGCCCTTGGTAGTCATGTTGTAAATGTGACAAGCTGGCGGTGATAATGTGAAGTAATAAATGATCATTTCCAGTTTGGGGACCACAACTACTTTATAACTTAATGATTATGATGTAGTGAGTTACACTCACACGGCTTTGTGAATAGGCACTAAGTGGACTATAATCTGCAGTTTTGGTGCGACCACTTTTCTCCTGAATTTGGCAATACATAGACATGCAGCCAAAATTATACCTAATACTATATGTCTAAGTTCTGGGGGGATTAAGTCTTCTTCCAAAATTAATATAGCTAGACTGGGATGCCTGGGAAGAGCTAAGCCAGTAGTCTGACATAATAACTCAAATACCAACTCCCAGTAGTGGGAAGTAGTGAAGCAATTTGCTTACAATTCCTCCATCTTCCCATGGTGATCTGAGTTACTGACAATGCTGATCTGCGTATGTCAAGACCCAGCAGCTTTGTCATGACTGGCACCCAGTGATGGCTAAGTCCAATAAAGATAGTGACACAGATGGATCCTATTTAGACTACATACAAAGAAACATAAGCTCCTTCCGACTTCTTCTTGAGGTCTTCGGCTGTCATTGGGCTTAAAGGGGTTTTCCAGGATAAATTAAAAACTCTGGTTGCTGGATAAAGTGAAAAGTGTAAAATGAAAGAAAAAAAAAAGATACTTACCAATGGTCCTCCATGGGGAGGTGTTTCACCCATTTCTTTCACTCCATAGACTGCCCAAGCTTGACCTGCAGAGGGTCAGGAGGCTGTGGCAAATCACTGTCCTCACCGGGCCCGTATTGGGCGACAGTTACTGCTGATGCATCACTGGTACCCAACAAGTGACCACCGAGGCCAGCAGCTGCATTGGCCGCCTGACCCTCTGTACTTCTGGACGGAGCAGTGCATGGAAGAGAAGATTCTGCCTGAACTGAGGAATACGGGTAGGTGAATAACATTCTTTTTTAATTTTACACCAACCCTGGTCCCTGGTGAGTTTATCATTTATCCCAGAAAAATCCTTTAAAGCTCAAAAACCTCATGTACTATACAACATGCGGTCATTATCATGTGTAGGGACACTATGTCCATTTGTTATGTACTTTGTCTGTTGTCTCCAGTTATCAGCCATTTGTGGCTAACTATAGCGTTCATTAGAGGGATGACCCACTAGAAGTCCACTATACATCTATTATTTCCAATATACAGCATATTTATATTCGGCTACAAGGTTAAATTATCTTTTTGTACAATATTTAAAGCTTTTTTTAAAGGTTTTTAACCTACAAAATAAATACCGGTATGCTAAAAATTAAAATAGAAAATGAAAACTGTAGCGTGTGTGGAGGGAGTCAAGGTGTAGAAGCCATTCCTGCCATGACTGTAATGATTATTTTTTAAATCACTGCGAGCGCTCGTGTCTCTCCTTGTGTATTCATCTTTCGTCCTGATGAATTTGCAGTTCATTTTCTATAGAAAACCTATAATTTGTGTTGTTTGATTTTTATCAATATTAAGATTAAATATCTGCCATCTATGACCTATTGGTAATATAATCTGACCTTTCTTCGCCTAGAGAGCAATGGGTTTAACTCTTTCATCACATAGATATGTGCCCATCATTGGGTATGTCTGTTGAAAGGCCATTCTATTTGAATCCTTATATTCATTATTTACATTTGCTCAAAACAGTATTTTTAATTTGCTTTTACAATAATTGTTCATTTTCAGGTTTTCATGCCATCGTGCAGTTTAACTTTTTTCAATATATATCTGTAACTTTTTATTTGTTGAACTACCACTCTGGATTTAGTAGTTTTTCTCCTCAGTCTAAACTTTTTACTTTCCAGTAGCTTAGTCAGGTGACTTAAAATGTACCTCTAGTTATGAGCAATTTTGCATAAATGAAGAGTACCTGTGACTAGTTACTAAGTAACCCAGTAATATATTTTATTAAAGAAATATGTTTTCTTCTCCACTTTTCAGGCTGAGTTACTTTCTACATATAAGTCTGTGAAGAGGGGAGGAGGGAGGAAGAGGCTGCTAGAAAAGATGCTCAAATAATTGCTGCTGCTACACTTTGCTACCCTGTGTTCTGCTAGGTTTGTAGATAACAGGCTACCAGTGCACAGAATGAGGCAATAAGTCAATTAACTAGACGGCAACAGCATGCTACGCCACCCTCCCTTTTCATAGAGTTCTTATTGTGAAGCTATATACATAGATGAAATATTATATAAACAACAGTCAACAAATTGGAGATAAGGAACAGAAGTACATCTTAATAAGTGCTGAAGGAAACAGATTTTCTTTATAAGATATAGTATAAAGTTTTTTTATATTCACATGCATTATTCATTTATATAAAAGTGTGCTAGATGTATACTTTAAACATACACTGTAATTGTATAAAGATGCCAGTTTAAGGACTGATATATATACAATGAGCAATTTCCAAGTACATGTACTTGGCCTTAAAATGTATTGTGCTCTCTGACAAAAAGAACACATGACCTGATACTTGCTACAACTTGATGGATTGTTGGTCTTTATACTGACATATTCCTGATATTTATCCATGGACTGAAGAGCCTTTCCTTCCATATGATATTTAAACTTCAATAATTTGATAGCCATAGATAGGTATGCTTATCTGCAATCTGGCTTTCGTTAGGGGAGTCCACTTAGGGACCCCAGAGCGGAAACCTATACACATTAAAAAGCAGTTACCTTTAGGAAACCCATGGACCCCATAGACTATAATGGGGTCCATGTGGTTTCCGCACGAAACATGCGGAGAGAAAAATCCTGCAAACAGCACTTTTCTCTCTGCATGTTTGTGTGGAAATTACACGGACCCTATTATAGTCTATGGGATCCGCAGATTTCCCAAGTAAACGCTTTTTAATGTGTATAGGTTTCTGTTAGGGGGTCCTTGAGTGGACTCCCTGAACGGAAACCTGAACGCAGATATGAATAGGGCCTTAGGATACCTGCCACCATTTTAGCCATTATTCCTTTCTCATTGTTTCTTTCTCATTTTGGTCTATTAAGTATGGATTTTATTCATTAAAAAGAAGATGGTGTAGCTAAGCAGCAATGTCCAAAACTAGATGATAGTCCCTATGGAAGCTTCAATAGTGTTAGTATTGATTGTCAACCATCTTTTCAACAAACATATAACTGCAAAATAATGGAGTATAATTTTCAGATTGTGACTTTTTTTTTTTTTTTGGAAGGGTAGGAGTATCAAAATGTTGTCTCTGTTCCCCTTTTTAGATGGCTGATTGTAACATGTAACATGATTTTACTTGTGGCTTCTCACTGAGGAGAATTGCTCAAAAATTCCTGTTATTCCTGTTACAAAAAAAAAAAAAAACTTAAAAAAATGATTTCTTGAGATAAAAGGCAGTGTTCTAATTCTAAAATATCTAAGGTCAGGCGTGACACATAATCTATCCAGACATCATTGACATAAATCAAGGGGCGCAGAATATTGGTTTTCTATGGAGAAGAAAAAAATGCCAATTTGTCAGAGCTGAGATCTCTGCCCGATGCAGTAAATGAATATGAGCTGCTTATCCCATAGACAGGAAATGATACATTTGTATCCCGTCCTCCCCAGTATCATCATCATCATCATCTCTTTGGAAAGTCACCTCGCTCAATAGGATTGTTTGTGTTTGTACAACCGAAGCCATAATTATGGAAAGTGTTTGGAAATGAGGCTCCTTGTTTTTGTGTCCATCACATATCCTATAATTTGTGCAGATTCTCCCAAAGTCCAGATGTCCAGAAGCATCTTTGATAATGTATTAATCCAATTTTCCTGCGATTACTCTATATCATTATCGACTAAATTCTAATTTATGCAGAGCAGCCGCGGCCGTGACTCTCCGCTTTGAGAGACTAATGACGTTTTCATTAAAATGGGGGCATTGTTTAGAGCCAGCAGATGTACACAGGCAATAGGAACAATTTGTGACCTGTACTCTCCCATGAAGACACAGAATTTTTTTTTTTTTTTTTTTATAGATGCTTCAAAGTGCCATACTATTCATTCTGCCGCTGCGTCAGTCTTAAAGGAGAAGCAATACATAATTTATATCTTGATCATTCACAGACTCGCTGCTGCTATTTGTCAGACTGGATTGATTTTCAAGGTTACAATCAGAGCTTTTAAGAGTAGAGTCTGCTGACCAGATCCTGTACTAAGAATAGTTACTGTGTGAATGTTATGTCTTATCATAGATTTATATTTTAAGGAAGTTAAATCAGTTCAAATGCAAATCTCTCAACTGGTGTGTTAGTATAAAATACTGTATAGCATATTATAAAGCATATAATATATAAAATATAGCATACTATTTATAGTATGCTATCTAGTTTCTATCTTCTAGATGTTTTATGTCTACAGTGTATAGTGCACCATAGGCTATCATTAAATAAATATGCAGTGGTCCTTATATAAACCTGTTTTAGTTGATGTGCCAGGTTCAGCTTGCCTCCCCTGACTCCTTTTGAGATAGGTTTTTGCTTTTCATCTCAGGGTGAGTCATTGGAGCTTATAACTTTTCAGGATATCATTGTATAGACCCCCCTTCTTTATTCTGCTCTTTTGCTCCTTTAGATAAGGTGGAAGTGATAACTAAAGGGTATGTTCACACAGCGGAAAATGAAGAGGAATTCCTCTTCATTTTCTGCTGCTGGCATTTTTGCAACGGTCTAGCTACAGCGGGATGCCGGTGCAGTGCATCAGCATTCCATTGCAGCATCCCGCTCCTGGTTAGGCCCAGATGAATGGGCAGTGATCAGAAGGGAGCCACGAGTCGCGGACTCAGCGGCAAGATCGAGCAGGATGCTTCTTTTTTTCCACGTCCTGCTGCGATCTCTGCCTCCCATTGAAAACAATGAGAGGTGGATTCCGGGAGGAGTCTGCTCCCGATTTGGGGGTGAAATCCACCAGCAAATCTACAGCAAATTCCTCCGTGTGAACACAGCCTAAGTAATATATATATATAGAGGGACAGACAAAAAGTTGCCAGAAGAGATTTAATAGGTGATGATCTATCCCTGTAGTTCATAGGAAGTCAACCGCACAGGAGATACTGACATCCTGTCTACACAAGAGCATGTTCTGGACTGGTAGTCAGCAAGGGAATCACATGACACAGCTGGCCACAATGAATGGGCTTACAATGTTTGGACTCAATTGAGCTGGAATTACACAGATAGAATGTTGAAAAAAAATCTGGATTGTTACTTCAAAAAGCCATTTGAAAAGGAGATGTCAGAAAAGAAAATAACTTCTTTGTTGCGATGCAGTATTCTGAAATGTATACACAAATATCACATCCTATATCTAGCCTAGTACAGTATTCCATTATCAGCCATTTTCTTCTCTCTAGCAAGGAAGACTTATAACGAAAACCTCATACTTAAAGGTATTTTCCCGGCTAAAACATCTATCCTAAGGCATTAATATCAGATTAGTAGGGGTCTGACAACCAACACCCCTCTCGATCAGCTGTTCTCAGCAACTGATACACTAAGTTATTGCAGATCAGCTCTCATTCACATGAATGGCACCTATGCTGCAGTGACTCAGGTCATGCACTGCACAACGAACAAAGTTATTTGCTTCCTGCTCCATTCTCTGTGTATCAGCTGCTGAGAGCAGCTGATCGGTGGGGGTGCTGGGTGCATATCTTTAGGATAGGTCAGCAATATTTTAAGACTGGAAAACCCCTTTAGGCTGGAGCCCCATGTGGCGTAAACGCTGCAATTTGCCTGGAGAAAATTGCAGTATTTTACAGTCAGAGCAAAGTGGAAGGGATTCTAGTGAATCCCATGCCCACTTTGATGTAAAAACCCCGTGCTGTGGACATTCTGCGTTTTCCAAAACTGGCGCGAATTTGGAAAACGCAGCATGTCGATTATACCTACGGAAACGCTGGCAGTCTCCCCATAGATATAATTGAAACAAAAAGTCTGCAGAGGAAACCTCTGTGAACATTCTGTCAACTGTGATGTGTTACCGTCGTTTTTTTCCCCCCAAGGCTTTTTTGCGGGATGCTACGTGGGGCCTTAGCCTTAAAGGGGTATTCTGGGATAAATTCAGAATAAACTGAGGGATGCTGTGAGGTATAAAAAATAAATGGTATTCACCCACCCCTGTTCCTTGTTTGAGTGGCAAATCCCTCTGGTCCTTGGATTGTTTGACTGAAAGTAGTCACATGTTTGGTACTGATGATGTCACTGCTGATACATCACAAAACAAAAATGTGCTGGCTTAGTCCAGTGGTCATGAGTCACCTGAACCCCTGCACTTGTGGCCTGGGCAATCCGAGGAGTGGAGAAAATGGGAAGGGGAGGGGGGGCACTGCCTGGTAGGTACTTTCATTATGTATTACTTTTTTATATACATACTAGAAAACCCCTATAAATCTTCATGATATTCATATGGATCTTAGCATCTTTTATTGGTTCTTAGCATCTTTTATTGGTTCTTAGGTCTTTTATAAACAGTATAGACCAGGATGAACATTTGTCAACTTGGGGTACACAACAACGCTACAATGCTTTTTATGTTTATGTGACATGAGGCGCATAGTTACTCATCCAACGTTGATACCATTTAGAACTTGTGGTTCGAAGTGTGAACTGTTTTACTCTCTTACTGAAATACAAAGCGTTTGATTCATTTCAATGTTCACCATACATAAGATGCAACTGTCAAGCCCCCTCCCTCCCTAAGATATTGTATCTATGTTTTCCAGAGTGTCATAGATGGTGAAAACGCAGGAGGTTTTAGGATGGTTGAAAGTAATTGATTGTGTTGTGTTCCTTTGTGCTCTCTGCTCGGAACGCTATTGTCTTTAAAGAAACAATTGACCTTAATTAGATATTTCACAGTAACAAATTGCGCATTTTTCTTGCTTTTCGCAATACAGTAGCCGATGTGCCGGCCAAGGCCCTTTCCTTTCATCATCCGGCAGATTAGACAGGAGATTAGGCAGAAAAGGGAAGAATGTATAAATAATTTGGAACAACATTTATTTCTAAATCAGTTTTTCTGACTTTTTATGGTGTGGAACACCAGGCTCTTCTCATCATTGCAATTAATCAGGATTTTTGAAGCTTTAAGAAGCGTCCTCACTTTGTCCATATATGATGGCGTCTATGAAATAAAACAAAATAAAGGGGGGAGGGGGATCAGACCAAGTGAGTCGATCAGACAAGGTCTCATTTGAACTGATCTCATTGTTAATATTAATACAGTTAGTTACGTTGCAGTTTGAGCATGAAGCATTGCATGGCAAGAGTCAGATATTAAAAATGCCAAATCTGTCATTTTTTGCCTTTTTTCTCTCATACCCAGAATCAAAGGGAGAGTTCCAGAGCAATGCTGCTTTACTGCTGAGGCTGCTCCCTGTATATCATGGCCCACAAACTTGTATAAACACCATCTTCAAGATCTCTGATTACTATCAGTGAATGGGAACAGTTTTCTTGCTACATCCAGAGGCTGAGAATCTGTAGAGATCATAGTATTCTTACACCTGAGGATTTGTTACAATGGTTCTGTATTCAGCCTAGGCAATCCTCCTTGAACTAAATACATCATCAGCACAGATCTCTCTCCTGGTCTGATAATTTGTTACATTGCATTGATGCAGGAGAGATATATTTAAAGTACAGGTTACCTGTGGCATAACTAGTTATGGCGGGGCCTCAAGGCGAACATTTGACACACTAGTATGCCCCATTGTGGCCCCTGCACACAGTATTATGCAGCACAGTGGCCCCTGCACAAAGTGTTATGCGCCATAGTGGCCCTTGCACACAGTCATATGCCCCATTGTGGACCACCCATGAACAATTATTATACCCCGGGGTCTTTTCAGACTTCAAAGTATAATCATCAGAGACCTAGAGGAGGATACACACATAAAAAACAGTGTTAATTACCGCTCCTGGACTCCGGCGCACTCCTGCTGATGTTGTCCATCTTCAGTGATGGATCAGACGTCACTTGAGCAGGGGTTGTATCACGATGTATAATGATACAAGCCCGTGCCACGTCTGAGATGTCACCAAGTAGGCCCGAGGCCTTCCGGAGTCCAGGGAGAGGTAAGTAACAGTGTTTTTTAATGTTCCCTCACCTCTCCAAGCCCTCCGATCATAATACTCGGGGGTCTGAAAAGACCCCTCTAGTATAAAGATAACGGTGTTTGTGGGTTTGCAGGCCCACGGCCTCACTTATTGATCCCAGCTCCTGCTCACAGCCGCCTCCACAGAAGGAGATGTGCTGACAGCCAGGAGCCAGGATCGGTAAGTAAATAGGGCCCGTTACCTGCTGGAGTTACCCCAGCAGGTAATGGCCTATTAAAAAAAAAAACTGCACCAGTAGAGGCTGCCACCATGGCCCCTAATGTCCTGGGCCCAGTGGCAGCTGCTATCACTGCTACCACGGTAGTTACATCCCTGCAAGCTATATAGCTCACAGAGGAATACAAAGATTGCATATCATTCATCAAACCCTCTGGTCTTTGCTGGTTGCCTTAACTTTACTTTTCCAGCTGTTTCCCATAGACCTTTGTGATAAAAGTGGGTTAGTCTTGTCCAGTGAGTGGGAATTCTGCAAAAAGTTCATAGAAACCATCAGCAAGATTAGTTTTGACCTTCTCATAGCATTGTATCACCTCAGTAGAGATGGCAAGTGACTGAAAGTTACTTTAGGTCAAGGCCCCATGTAGCAAAATTTTCAGCATTTTTTTTGTGTGTGTGTGTGTGGATGAGATTAATAAAATCTCATTCACTTTGCTGGCTCTGTAAAATGCAGCTTTCTCTATTACTGTGTTTCCACAGCAGCTAAAAATGCCGCATTTCAATAAAATGGGGCCTTAGTCTGAGGCATAGACCCCACGGGCCGATTCGCAGCTATAAATCGCTGCAGGAAAAACAGCGTCATCACGGTTCTTCACGCAGTGCTTTGAACAGAAAGTTTGCTGAGTTTTTCTCCTCTGACTTTCTGTTACAATTACATCTACGGGGAAGCTGCCGGTGTTTCCATAGATATAATAGATATAATTCCATAGATATAATTGACATGCTGCGATTTCCAAAACCGTGACGGTTTTGGAAATCGCATCTTGTCTGTGCTGCGGTTCTTTCTGCAAGTGGGCTAGAATCCCATCCACTTTGCAATTACTGTAAAACGCCGCGATTTTTCCCGCAGAGTTTTCGCCGCAGGCAAATCGTAGCGTTTCCGGCCCTTGGGCCCTGGCCTTAAGAGGTCTTTCCATCTCCAGGTTATAAACTTGTAGTTTAACTGAAGTGTTTTACATAATATTGCTTTATCTAGGTTGCTTCATTTGCTAGCTACTGCTGAATTTGTTTTTCACTGTATACAGCTAGTTGCCTGGGTTTCCAACCACCACTGATATCTAGCAGCAGTGGCTAGGTTGGTGATATATGTCCCTGTTCCTGACCACCTCTATTCTCTTCTCTTTACTGTGACTGATGTCTAATGGTGCATTGTGTGAGCTCTTCAGTTAGCTGTTGAGCTCTGATAAGGTCTAGAACAGTGCTGGTCGGTGACTTTGTTAGGGCGGGTTCACACCTGCGCCGACAGAAGACGGAAACCTGGCAGACCATGTCTGGCTGTGAGCATTTTGTGCATATCCTGCATATCCGACATTGTGTTCGGTTAAAAAAGAAACGGTTTCGCCGCTGATAGCACAAAACGCTCACAGGCGCTCACGGTCGGACACTTTCCAAACCGATTCAAATGAATGGGTTTGAAAAATGATTGCAGGTTTCCGTCTCCTGTCCAGTTTCGGGCAGGAAATGGAAACCTGCAAAACGGAGACCCCGGGCGCAGATGTGAACCCTCCCTTATCTGTATATGTAAATCCAGAGATGTGTGCAGGCCTCATGAGCATGCTGCAGGCCTGAGTTATACAACACACTAAGCATATCCACCAACTTATCACTGAAATTAGGAAGTGGAAGGGAGAGGAGAGCATGTAACCCCCTTAGGCTAAGGCCCAACGTTGAGAGTTGCAGCCAAAAAGCGCTGCAGGAAAAAAACGTGGTGGAAATGCATTGCGTTTTTTCTCGCAGTGCTTTTCACAGAAAGTCTGCAGAGTTTTCCTCTATAGACTTTTTACTTCTAGTATACCTATACGGAAAACCAGTGTTTCTGTAGATTTAATTGACATTCTGCCATTTACAAAAATGCAAGGGTTTTTGAAATTGCAACATTTCTGCTACATCCTATCCACTTTGAAGATACTGTAAAACGCCATGACTAAATGGTAGTGTTTACGCTATGGGGGACCCCTTCCTTAGATAGGAAAACCCCTTTAAGAATAAGCATTCAGGACTTGGACCTCACCAGCTTCAAGTACTCAGGACTTTTTCTCATGCCAGTTTTAAAGGGGTTATCCATCTTTGAAAAATTCATGTCCTAGCCTATTTTAGATCAGTCTGTTGGGACCTTCACAGATCAGTTGTTCACTGGAGTGCACAGGTCCTATCTTTGTAAATATTATAGCTGCTGCACTACTTACTTGCCATACTTATGATTATGGGTGCCGCAGTGATGGTTTATAGACTTGAAAGTACCAATAACTACCACTACTAAAAATATAGCAAGTTAGGAGTGCGATGCCCAGCATGTACACAATGCCAAGACATGTGCGCTTCAGATACTATAGAAACAACTGCCTATCTTAAGAGTGATACAAGACCAAATCTTGACTACTTAAGGCTGGGGAAAGATCAAGTCCAGGAAGTTTTCTCTTAAAGGGGTTTCCCATCTAAGGGTTTTACCTGCACTTCTTTTTCCTTTTCCCTCCAATTCCTGGTTTCAGTGACAAGTTTGGTGGATTGGATTAACATGTGTGATGTACAGCTAAGGCCAGCAGCGTGCTCTTGAGACTTATAAACCGTGCTGAAAGCTGTGCACTCTGAGAACCATCTGATTTGTGGGGGTTCTGACAGTTGGACCCCCTGCCAATCCAAAACTGATGACCTGTCTTAAGGATAAACCATCAATTTTTAAAAGCTTGAGAATTTGTTTAAGTAGTCTCAGGTGGTCAAAGTTTGATCTCTCCCCAATCTCACGTAGTCTGAGGACAGCACACAAGCAATATAATATGCCAGCTATTTTATTGAGCAGAATTGAGTCAGATGTATCTCAGTTATAACATAGAACGGGCAGCATAATCACATTAACAGGCCCAACACAATCCATAGCAGCAGTTTAATAATACTAAGGGTAAGGGGAACACTGACAGTTCGGTATGCTCAGCACTTACCAAAACTATAATGCAGTGTGCACAATCTGCTCTGTCCTGCTATTACACCTAAGCAGTGGTCACAGAACAGTCTTTCTTCCACAAAATGAAGGTCCCAGAGACCCCCAAACCTGTCAGACCTGTATGACACAGCCTATGAATATATCATAAATGATATTGGTTGGAATATCTCTTTACCTTGCATCACATATCAGCAACAGTTTTTACAGAAATTTTAATTTGTAGCAAAATCTCCGAAGGATTGTACCAAAGTGACTTTCACTGGTTTATTGCCCTAACAGTGTGTGTATATACAGACTAGTGAGTTCACAGTACATACAGTAGGATTTACATGATGTCACTAACTATACATGTATCTTTAGAGGTGGAGAGATCGATTTTACAATATTCTGGATCTCTGACCACTCGGAAGATTGAAAAAACATAATTTCCTAGTGTCATCTTGAGCCATCGTTCTATAGCAGCAATACAGAATAGAACAGTCAATGCACTGTGTTATGGCTAGCATAGTACCTTAAGGGGTGCACCATTGTGTTTTATGGTGTTCTTTGAATCACTGTGTTCTACTCTACTCACTAAGGGACTGCACTTGGTAAACCACTGTGTATCAGCCATGGTTAGGGGGTTACTTTAAAGGAATTCTCCAGGAATTGGACAGAAGAGGCTGATATCAAATAATTATCTATCTATCTATCTATCTATCTATCTAATGATCAAATATACATGTTACATAGAGCGTTTCTTTTCTCACTATAATCATAATCATGGGGGTAAGGATTTTATTGGACATGCTATCGATCATCAGATTAAGGAAAACTAACGTCATCTCTCCCTAGCCTGAACTGACGTATAACAGAAGGCTGTAGGCTACATTCAACGGCATAGAAACTGTTCATAAACTTTCTAAGTTCCACTTGCATTTCTACTCCAATTTCTATAAAAGCAGATCCAACATGTTTCTTTGACTCTAACACAATTGAGGAATTATATTAGACATTTTGTATTATTTGCCTATGTATGCAGACAGTATGCAGAATTCTCATTAGCATATCATTACCCATAGTCCTCTCTGCTACACTTAAGTGAATGGGGTTGGTCACCAGGAATGTGTGGAGGATGTGCAGATACATAAATTCTCCTTTCTATTAAAGCTAATTGAAGGATAAAGGTCTCCAAAGAGCGAACAATGACTTGAATTGTGGGTATAACATAGGCTTTTGAACGATATGAAAGGAATTGTTAGTGCAGCTTTGTGGGAACGTTATGGAGTTGGCTCTCACAAAGCCATTGCTGTACAAGGATTTGCCTTTGTCTGTTGTTCAGTGGGACAGCACTTACACTAAGACTCTGAAAAAGTTTATTTATGTATCCAGCGCTCAACCACAACTCAATATGTCTGGGATTTTGAGGACGTTGCCTATTTACTAACTTAGTCTGTTTTATCCCATCACTGAAAATACTCATGTAACCCATCTGTCGACCCCTTTTTATAGTACATTTAGTACTTAAGATTATTATTTTTTTATCCACTATTTTAAAACCTTAATTCCAAGTCCTTAAAGAAACAGTCCTGAGTTTTTTACTCTGAGCCCTACAGAGGTTGTCAACCTTTATATTGGGGGTTAAACTTTACATGTATGTATATGGAGAGAGAAAATATAAGAATGCAAGGCATGTTAGACAAGTAGAAGGAAGTGGGTATACGCCTCTAGGAATTGACAATTTTTTAAAAATGCAAAAAGCAGCAGCCCAATCTAGCAATGATGTAAAATGTGAAATCCTTTATTCAGCCATACACAGATGTACAAAACCAAACCATAATACATATAAATATTTGGTGTGACCTCCCTGCTGAGTTCCTTCAATAACCATGTGCAAGTGTATCTAGAATTGATGGAAGGCAAAGGGCGGTTACACCAAATATTCATGTAATTTAGGGTAAGTTCATATGGGGTTTTTTGGTCCGGTACCTGAGGCAGAGGCTGCCTCAGGTTCTGGACCAAAAACCGGGTAGCCATGGCTGAAAGGTGGTGCACTTCACCGGCATCCAGTCGTGCACTTCGCTCTGGATTAGGCCCAATGAATGGGCCTAGTCCACAGGAGGGAGTGTCTTCAGGGTGAATCGCAAGGTAAAACGGCCTGAAGAATGAGCATCTCGCTTCTTTTTTCTGGGAGCCGCAAGAAACAGCTCCCAGAAAAAAGACCTGAGCAGCTCCCATTGATTTCAATGGGAGCCGTCTTTTTGGTCAGGATTTTGAGGCGGATATAGCCTCAAAATCCTGACCAAAAATCTCCATGTCAACTTACCCTTAGATTTCTCTTTTGTTCATTCACCTTGTCATACTTTTATTTTTGAATGCACTCATAATATAGGGCATTTTCATCCACCACCCCTGCTTAGAACTTTTAGCCAATAGCCAATATATATATATATATATATATATATATATTCACACACGCACATAGTTAATTAAAAAATAAATCAAAGTAGCATTTCAAGATCTTGAAACAATTTCCTAAATGTAATTTTACTGCTTTTTTTAATTTTTTTCCCTCTGCAATCAGCATTAGATAAAACAACCGCATTTAGTACATTCCAAATTAATCGGATTAATCTGCCAGGCATGTGTAAAGCACATTATTTAGCCAGTTTTGTATCAAATAACCAGAGATTGCTGCTCTTGCCCATGTTTGACTGCATATGATTTAACAATTTAAAATATAAAAATATGAAAAAATAAAACAATAACAAAGTAGAAAACCACAAAGAAATAAACATTATAAGATCAAAATTTAAGGAATGCAATCACTTTTTTGTTTGTTGTATGTCCAATAGTCTGTGTTTCCTTGAGTAAAGAATGGGGTGACCTCTTTTGCACCTTGCTTTACTCGTACAAGATCATGTTTTACTCGTGGACAAGGATGTAGGGTATTTAGGTACAACACCCCACCAGCAATTTAGTGTAAACCAGGCCATGTCTCCTTGCAGGGCATGGTGACTGGCATTAAGGCAAGTCGCACTTAGCCAGGCTCAAACTTGTTCCTAACAGAATGTTAAATATGAACTGAAAGAAAAGATTATGTCTATCTAGTAAAACCATTTCTTGATATATGCACTATGTCAGAGTGCCATTGTCTCCTGGGTATAGACAGAGAGTTCAAATACCCAGTATCTCTCCCCTGGTGCTGTAAATGCTCCGCTTTGAAGTTTTTATAATCCATCTGTCATCTTGCAGCAAGGAGGGCACATGTTCCGTACCACTCAATTACAGAATTCTCTTTCGCCAGCAACAATGGAACAGGAAGGAATGCTCTGGGTAGTTGAGAGAAGCTGTCACATACACTAAATACCTAGGACGTTGGTACAGTCTTGGAGCACAGCTCGCGCCATTGTTCGGGGGTATTAGGAAGGGTTCGGATTAAACTATTGATGTTTTTATCTGATTACTTTGTATTTTAAAATATGCTGCTCCCTACCCCCTCCGCCTTCTCTGTATTATCCTGTGCCATAGCTGTAAGTGTGGTCAGAGCAGAGGGAAGCTTTAAAGGAATCTTATCCCATACAGCAGTGCTACTGTGACAACCTAATCTCAGTGTACCACATAGAGGAATGCGGGGGTTCCAGGTATCAGAGTCACATGTTGGATTTATAAGGGTGGTGGTAGAACTGTTATTTGTAGATTTGCTACATATAATTTACAGCAATAGTTGTTTTGCCCTATAGATATGTGTACATGAATAATTGGGGGTGTAAAAAAGGGGATCTCCAAGTTTTAGTGGTTTATTGATCAGGTCTGGAGAGTCACATGCTACTCATGGACACGTGATAAAAGTTGGTCTGCAATGGCTGTAATTGATCTTCACTTGATATTGTTCGCTATGGCCAACAGCACACTTTTTTTCCTATCAAAATTGGGATATGGGGGCAACACGGTGGCTCAGTGGTTAGCACTGCAGCCTTGCAGCACTGGATTCAAATCCTGCCAGAAACAACATCTGCAAGGAGTTTGTATGTTCTCCCTGTGTTTGTGTGGATTTCCTCCCATACTACAAAAGACATACTGATAGGAGAAAAAAAAGTACATTGTGAGCCCTATATGAGCTAAAAAAAAAATTGGGATATACCCGCTATAGTCAGACGAAGGTACATGTGCATGGCCCAAATGGCCCATCATTTGCTACTGTTTTCTAATAACTGACCCCTGATTGACCAATCTCTTGTTTATAGCAAGATTGCATGGCAGCAGATCATAATGGCCCCTTTTATAGTATTGGGTTTTACAGGAAGAGTCTGGTGTTTGCTTCTACCTTTCCACCTCCCCATAACCATTGGGTTGTACTTCCATGCAATTGCTTTATGGCCCCTGTAGTGCTGTACATGCTTGAAAACCCACTAGTAAAGAGAGTGAGTCTAGTAGGGCCTGGATTTCTGCCGCCTAAGAGCCCAGTAGTAGCGACATGGCCTAACTCCATGGCATGTACATATCTTGTAGTGACAGTGACCTGTCTAGGTACGTGATAATGTTACTATGAACAGCGCTGCATGTGATGTCACAGAGTAAGAGTTACATAATAGAAAGGTCCCTAGCATCACAGAGTATTTCAGGAGACAAATGTGTTTATGTAACGAGAGGCAGGGATCTGTCCAGTCCATGTGATGTTATTAGGACAGGTCTACATGTTATTGCAATAGTGGGAGACAAGTGGGAGGTCATACACTTAACCTGGTGAGACAGATTAATGTTGTCCATCTATCCCCTGACAGCAAATATCATAGAAAAGGATCTAGTAATTGGATTTCATATGCCCGATCCCTTTGTTTTCAGGGAGGTAAGACAGAGGAGTTCGATGGCGGCTTGCTTCCCTTTCCCTATAGAGAGCATGCTTGGCCAAGCATCCATGTGTATGTGGGGTGCTTGGATCGAATAGCTGCTGACCAAACAAGTATTCATCCAACAGCTATCTAATGTGCTGTGCATGGCCACTTGGAAGCAGACCTGTCTTTTAGCAGCACAGAGTATTTCAGGGGTGGAGAGTGTTGGTTTGTAGAGGTGAGACTCATTGCTCGGATTTTTTGGGGTGATATTAGATTGGTGATTTGTTGGAGTTGTTTTGCATCATTTCATATTTCTGTTCTTTTTTCTTTCTAGGTTTTGCCAAGTTCTATCTTTGTCTCCTCTGACTTGTTGTGACGTTTCCATAGGAAACATTATCTTTTATTTTAAAGAACACATTTGGAGTTTTATGTTCCTGTGACAAAGGTTAAGTGCTCAGGATGCGTTTCGCTTTTCTCCTCGTCTCTGTGCTCATTCTGAGGAGCACTGCAGTCACTTTAGTCAACGTTATCAGGTTAGAGAAGAAGCCTTGTAAATCTTGAAAGAAAAATAGCCTTTGAAGGTGATAATATGAGACCAGCTAGAGACAATGTGCTGCGCACCAGGCCATTTGTATTGTTTTTATGGTGATGTGTATATGAATATTAGGGATTGTGCATCCTATCATTGTCTTTCCTCCATTCCCTCCTCTGTCATTTGTGCCTATTTTTTATTTTACAAAAGACCTACTACAATTCCTGCTTGCTCACTTTGTAGCCCCCTTCTATCTGTACCCATTTTTCTTACATCATCAGTGTCCCCTTTTTTTCATACATTTTGGTGTCAGTTTCTTTTTCTCAAAGTAGAGAAGTGGCTCATATGTGGAGAAAGAGGCATTTTTCTATGATAAGATTGTAACACAAGGTTTCTTATATAGTTACTCATATAGTTACTCATTACTCATAGTATTTATGATATATTGAAAGTCTGTTTAGATGACAGAACCCATGTAATAATTCTTACCCTAGTCTACGATATAACTAGCCTATGATGTAACTAGGAATAAGATATTATCCTCACATAACACATACAATAACTTTACAAATATATCCAGTAGTATATTGTATTATACTGTATTATACAACTACACATACATCATAGATCTGGCTTAAAAATGAGAGTATACTAGCACCTCATAGGAAGTGAACAGATGACCAGATGAATTCTGTCCTAACATAGGGGCATTTGAGGAATGCAGTGTCACAATGTCTATTTTTTTTTTCTTCAACTAGCTTGAAAAGGCGGCGTGACTTGGATGAAAAGTAATATACCAAGACTGCACCAAGATTTTGGTATAAAAATTCTCGCACCAAGTGACACCTAGTGACATGAATTGAAGATAGAATACAATTACTCAGATTCATGTGTATCATTTTAGCAGAATCTCAGCCCTATAACATGAGCATCTATTGAATTTAGCAGACGTTCAGTGAGATCAGTGGGTTATATGGAAAGTTTTATTTACTTGTGTAGTTGCTCTTATGACAGGATATGATCAGTGGCGTAACTACCGGGGAAGGCAGCAGAGGCAACTGCCACAGGGCCCGGGACATTCGGGGGCCCGGCGACAGCCGCTACCGCTGTGTTTTTTTAAAATAATAGGCCGTTACCGGCTGGAATTACTCCAGCCAGTAACGGGCCCTACTTACTTACCGATCCTGGCAGGGGCCGGGATGAGTAAGTGACACCGCGGGCCCCGCAAACATCATTATTATACTCAGGGGTCTTTTTCGGAGGCCCGGGAGAGGTAAGCGAACATAACAAACAGTGTTACTTACCTCTCCACGCTCCACAAAGGCTTCGGGGCCTAATTGTGTGACAGCTCAGACGTCACATGACTGGGGCCTGCATATTTATGCGTTGTGACGCAGGCCCCCGGTCACATGACGTCCCTGACGTCATTGAAGATAGCCGACAGCGAGTAGCACAGGGATAGGTAAGTAATAGTGTTTATGTTTGTATCCCCCTCTCGGTCTCCGATTATTATACTCTGGGGTCTGAAAAGACCCCAGAGTATAATAATTGTTAATGGGTGTCGACAATGGAGCATAATACTGGGTGATGGGGCCACTATGGGACATAATACTGGGTGATGGGGCCACTATGAGGCATAATACTAAGTAAAGGGGCCACTATGGGGTATAATGCTGTGTGCAGGGGCAACTATGGGGCATAATACTGGGTGAAGGGGCCACTATGGGGTATAATGCTGTGTGCAGGGGCAACTATGGGGCATAATAGTGCGCGCAGGAATGCGGGAGGGGGGGTTGGTCGGTATCTTCGGCGTCGGTTGGGGGGGGGACCCATGTCAAAGGTTCGCCACGGAGCCCTGCCATTCCTAGTTACGCCACAGGATATGATTAAGGGACTAATGACAATATATTCAATACAGCATAGGATGTATGATTCTATTTATTAAATGGTGTAATTTAATGCAAAGCTATGAGTGAGGAATGACAGCAATGTGTTTGGAATGACAGCAAAGCTTTGATTATTTCAGAATGTACATTTTGACAGTTGTTCATTTTTCTAGGTTTTATAGTCGATCACAATGTAGGTCCAAGTTCTTGAACCAATATCGACATTGGAGTATTTGGTTATCATTGCAGAAGTGGAAATTGGGGTTTGAATCTGACCAGAGGCAGCATCTACATAGACCTTGTATATTCTTCTTCCATTTTTCTATGGGTTTCCTACCCAGAGATGAAAATCGCAGTGACTATTTGCAGGGACACTTTAACCATAGGGTAAATAGTGAATCCGCACTGGGCCCAGTGGTTGACTGGGCTGCATCGAGTGGGATAGTCCTTAGGTCACTGAGTTGCATACAATGGTGGTGCACAGAGCTAAGATTCCTCAGCTGATTATGTCTATGGCAGAGAGTATCAATGAGCTCCGAGCCGCAGACATCATTACAATCAGAGCCTGGGCATGGGGATGGGTGAGTAATCTTTGTTTTTGTTGAAACAGGGCCACCTAATGTATTAAAATGGCCATAACTGGTTGTTTAACTTTCAATGGATGGTTCTATTGTATATATGAAATAAGTAAAGTAGATTGTGATCTCCAAGCTCTTGGGCCCTAATCTAAAGTCTGAAACAAGAAGCACACCCACCATGTGTCATTTAAAATAGTGATGTCTTCTCATGGGAAAGAATATTTATGCTTGGATTTGGACTGGGTACTGGTGTGATTGCTAACTTTGCGCCTACCTGCTACCTCTGTGCAGGGAATGATATAAGTGATGACATATCTGTCAAATATATTTATATAATACATATAATAAGAAAATCTAAATATATCAATGCCAAGTAATTTGACCAGTGACCAAAGTATGAAAAGCTGAATATTAGCCTCCTATTGGAAGCCTATGGTGACTACAGTTTCCAAAGAACAAGGAAATCTGTTGTTGTGCTGTGGCAGGAACACATTTCATGCTTCTTAATCAGAAGTATAACTTCATTAAACACATACAAAGGGCACGAGAAGTCTACAGAGCAGGATAACGTGATAAACGCGATGCGTCCTAAACCGCCACCGTGCTGGAAATTTCTAAAGCGACTGACACGACGTCCACACATGCAAAATATTTACCTACAATCAATTTCATGCACTTTTCTTTGACTCCTATTGTTGCACCACACAATGATGCAGTGTTAAATGAGTGTTTCCATGGCAACATATCATGCACCAGAAATGATCATTTTATCACTTATTACCTCCTATAATAGACTTTCTTCTTTGATGTGGTTTAGCTTATCGCCTTGTATTGCCTCATGTTTCCTTGTCCTGCTTTCTACGTACGTTTCCTGGGCTCTTCCTATAGAATTTACAGACGTCCACGCTGAATGATTAACTGTATATTCCAGTGAAATAAGCAGTAAAAAAAAATGTGAAGGAAAATCACGAAGACAGAGCTGGAATAATGATACATCTGTGGGTAATGCTCTGAATATCTCCAGATTATCGGCAAATCCTGGGTAGTAGATAGAACACATAATATGCGGCACAAAATATTTCAATATATATTAGTCTAGGAGGACAACAACGTGCTTCAGAGATCTATGGGAAAGCGGGCAATAAGTAAAAATAATACTGAAAAAATAAATTATATTCCTCTATATTGTATTTACTATGTGAGAAGTGTAAGAAGTTATAGAAAAGGGATGATATACAGTATATGTAGTGTATATATATATATATATATATATATATATATATATATATATATATATATATATACACACACACACACATTTGTGTAGCTTAAAGCTGCTGGCTTAGTATAGTGTACATCAGCACTACTAATAGGTCTACTGTGGGAGAGGGTCCCAGAATACGATTCAGCCTAGTAGTATGGCACAGGGTATATGTATCACAGATGCATGCTTAATTATCACATTTTCTGGATTAATACAATTTTCCTGTTGAAATAAAGAACCTTGTCTTATAATTGGTTCCCTCTTCTGAGAGTCCATGTTATCTAGTAGTTCTGTGCAGGAAACATGCTCCGAACTGTGACAATTCCTTGAGTCCACTTTCAAACCACTAGGTTACACTTATGTATACTGCTTAGTTGAGCACTTGTGTGATATGGCAGCAGCCATCGCTAAAAAAAAAAAAAAAGTAAGTAAGGTTAATAAACGCAGTGAAGTAATGGTGTAGAGATAATAATTCTAGTGACATACTATGCAGTAATACTACATCAATAACGCATGCAAAAAAACACTCAACACTCCAAAACACTCAAAAACATTAACACTCGAATAAAGAAATTTGTGTTCTGTTTTCCCAAAAAGTAGAACTAACTCCAAACTTTTATTCTTTTCCGTGAGCCACATCTGCTTTTGCTGGGTCTTCTTTAATTCATCTCCTCCTCTTCTGTTCGGGGCATGTCCTGCTGCTCTCAGGGCCACTCTTAGATTTTTAACCCCCATGAGATATAAGATGAGGCAGACAGTCAGGTTCTCACATTGTTGAAGGGATTTGGTGGTTGAAGGAGCATCATCACAATTAGCTGTGAAACATTCGCCATTATAACCTAATTGTTTCCTATCGCTTATATGTCTTCATTTAGCGGCTGATATTCAGATGATCTCCTCTAAACCAGCCAGCACCCATCTGCTTCGTCAGACACTCCTGGCGCCTATTCATTGCAAAAATAATACATGTCCTAATGACTTCCACAGATTTTGAAATCTCCCTTTTGCAATTGGTCTTGGCAGATTATTTGCAGGTACTTCACTTGCATCTGTTTGCAATTTTGCAAAATGCAGAAGATTTTAATACTGAGCATTGCACAAGGGTCCGACTATAATCCTTTTGTAACACTGTCTGTCATCCAAAAGCCCATCAGCTCAGGGTGGGGTATCCTTTAAGGTGACTTTCTCCTCTGCCATAGATAGTCCCACCACAGGTTCTACAACAAGCCAAATTACTTTTAGCGTTTTTGGTACTTTTCCTGAATTAGTTATTCTTTTCCCATTCGATAGTCTTGAAATACCAAAATCCTTATGGTCATGTTTGATATCATATAACTTTGAATTAGAAGCTAGTGCCAGACTATCGGACAAATGAGGTCACATTAATGGCAGGTAAAAGGAATCCAAGTAAGAGCAGTATTCTTTAGGTCTAGCTTTTACTTTGTGGTTCTTTCTGGTACCCCCCTATCTAGGTTTAACCGTATATCACCCTAATTGGGAGCACCTCTTTTGTAGCCTATATAGTAATGGGGCTCTGAGTTACCACTTCCCTTCTGTTAAATCGATATAGCCTAATAATGTGGCTTTCATTTGGGCAACCCCCATCTAGTACCTCCTCACACCTTAATATATACTTCTAATAGGTTATTTCTTTCACATATTCCAATAAGGACTCATGCTTTGGGGCTATGAAGAACCCATTATCCATTTGGGGGCCCTAACCTACCTCCACCATACACTAAGGGCCCATATACATGGCTGGTTTTATCTTCAGCGTCCTTTATGTTTTTTTTAATAGATAGAACACTAACCCATTAAAGTCTATGAGGTAATGTACAATGATGTATACAGCACATCCAATTCTAGTCTTTTTTACTGAAGACTTTTCCCATTGAAGTCTAGTGGAATGGTGAATAAAAAATGTATGCACAGTTTTCCTGTTTTCATCTGGTTTTTTAGCAGATCTGTTGCTAGTGCACTATGAGGTAAAATGAAAGAGAAAATGGCTTCTCTCTGATCATGTGACCTATGTATGGGTGTTTTCAGTGGGTTGCAACAGCATTGTGATTAAAATGAAAACATATATATATATATATATATATATATATATATATATATTTTTTTCACGGATTGTTGAAAATAAGATGTTAAAACTGGCAGCAGAGCGGTTTATCATGACCGCTAAAATGGGTATGTCCATGAAGCCTCATAGGAACTTTGATTGCTCCCCTATCCCTCCTCCAAATACCATAGGGAAGACCCCTTTTGTATTACGTCTATGTGTTGTAATGGAATGTAAACCCTATACAGTTCTGCTGGTGTGAATGAGACCTTAGCTGTGTGGGATTTTTAGTTAATAGAGAAGAGAATCTGAAGTAGCCAGTTATTATTTTCCCATGTGGTTAGCACCTGACAGAGTTAAGCCGTCTTTATTTACCCTGAAAACTAAGCCAAAGTGCACAAAGAAAGGTAACTTCTTTTACATCAGAGGAAAAACCGGAGTACGTGCCCCAACTCTACCTTCTTAATAAGAAACACAACCCCCATAACACGGGTGGCATGTTAAATAGCCAACTAGGTGTACATGGAGAATGCCTTAACATTAGCAAAGTGCTATTTATATTTTTCTCCTCAATATTGACCTTTCCGGGTGTTAATATCAATGTTATAACAAGTGCCTCAGATCTGTGGGACTGAAGGTTTTGTAAAACTTCCATTCCCTATTTGTAGGAAGCACATATATCTCAAAAGCTAACTATATCCTACTGAATTATGAGGGTGTACTTCACTTAGATCATCTAATAGTACCAGAAAAACTATTAGGTTCATGACGCTTTAGGGTAAGGCCCCACGAGACGATCCGCAGCGCTAAAGCACTGCGGGAAAACTGCAGCGGGAACACATCACAGTTCTTCCCACAGCGCTTTAAACAGAAAATTCTCAGAGTTTTCCTCTGCGGACTTTCTGTTACAATTATATCTACGAGAAAGCCACCGTCATTTCCATAGATATAATTGACTTGCTGCGATTTCCAAAACCGTGCCGGTATTGGAAATTGCAGTGTGTTCGCACTGTGGATTTTACCGCAAATTGGGCATGGGATTCGCATGAATCCCATCCACTTTGCTGTTACTGTATAACGCCGCGATTTTTTACACAGTGAGCAAATCGCAGCGTTTCTGGCCCATGGGTTCCCTGGCCGTACACAAGCTTACTGACTTTATTGGAACTTCAGTGGCCATTGGTAGTCCTCCAGAGCACAGAGCTGTGCTTATTGTGGATCTGAATCAGGGTTATGTACACAATTTATCGGTCTTATGGTACCTGGAGGTGGGATATGGGCGCAATCAAAGTTCCTTATGTACACAATAGTAAAAATTGGTGTTTAAAAAATAAATAAGTCTGGGTGTGAAAACAATGAAAGTCCATGGGTGTATATTCACATGCATTTTTAAGGACCTTGAAAACAGGCCATCAAAGCATAGAACAAATACTGTTTCTGGCCGTTTTTCAGAGATCAGTACAGTACAGTAGAGATACAAACTAGCCGTGAAACATTTTTCAATGCAAAAATGGCTGTTTCAACTATTTTTCATGACCAGTTTGCATCACTCTTTTGTATGTGTGCCGTTAGAAGAAGGGAACGGATTCTGACCTAATCCTTCTCACATAGGGCTGTCATTTGGAACATGTGGGCCTAAACCGTCAAATGGTCAGACCACTTGAATTTTCTACTACTTCTCTCATCTTCCAAATTTTACCCTATTATGGAATAGTGTAGCAGATTTTTATAATATAAGGTCACCTTTCAATGGGAACAATGAAGAGAATTTACTATTCCACGTACACCAGAAAATCGGACTTCCTGTGGTGCACCAGAATTATAAAGAGGGCAGAGTTCCTTTATAGTAGTGGTGCATCCCACGCCAACAGAGGAATGGATAAAGACTGACAAGTCAGTCTTAGGGCCTGTGCACACGGAGTTAACGCGAGCGCATTTTAGCATAATACACGTGTATACAATATACGTGTAAAAATAACACTCCCATTGACTTCATTGAATTTTTTAAAAGTGTAAAAAATGCGCCAAAATACGCGTCACGTTTTTTGGCACGTATTTTGACGCGTTTTTTACACGTGTAAAAAATTTCATTGAAGTCAATGGGAGTGTTGTTTTTACACGTGTATTCTATACACATGTATTATGCTAAAATGCGCTCGTGTGAACTATGTTTGCACAGACCGTTACGTTAGTTTTGTAGGACCTAATCCGCTTAAAATGTGGAAACCCACAGACCCAATACAGTAGACTACAATAGGGTATGCCGGGTTTCAAGCGGATTTGTACACAGAACCCTGGAAGAGAGTTTGAACACTGGTGTGAATCCAGTCTTACTCTATTCTCCCCAATATATTTTGTGAAGTCTAATGAAACAAGTGAATAGTAAAACAGTGGGTGGCAGTTCTGGGTCTTTATATTAGACTCATTTTCCTCTATAGCAGTACCTAGCACCTGTAGAGTCCTGATGGCACCCTTACTCACATTGTAGAGGGTTTGTTACAATGTACCATTGTAGATAAGAACGATTAGCCAGAGTAGAGAATTGTACGTACTGATACATTGTAACAATCCATCAGCTGTATGTTTTGGACTGGGAATGTTTCCTTTCTGTCATGACAATATACAGCAATACTTTTGATCACATTACATGACATGATGACAGTATAATCATTACAACACTCACATCCCTCATTATTTTCTAATCTACATGGTTCTGTTTTTTGCAAAATAGTAATCTATTTCATCGTATGGTAGGCAGGGAAGGTTTGTGAGACGAGGGATGATGGGAATTTTTGTATGTGTGTCCTTGTTTAATTTAAATCTGTTTGCTATGTATTGACTTGTAGAACTAAAAGGCCACACATCATGGAATCCGTGCAGCTGGCCAAGCAAGCAAGTGAGCGCTCTCTTAAATGATGCTAATCAGTCCGGAGAGGCCTGCCCTCTGTCCCAATCACCATTCTAAAATTCACATGTGCTGATAACCTGAAATTGAATGTGTCAGTGTGCAGACATGCTGCTGCTGCTGAGGAAGCGGGAAGGGGGGGCGAGCACTGGAGAGATGCAAAGAGACCATCTCTGTTTATTTGTATTTATCTTCATTAAAGGAAAACCAGCCCCCCCCCCCCCCCCCATGAGATTTATCTATTGGAGGAAGGAAGACAAGTTGTATGAAAGAAAGAAAAATGTGCCTGGGGGTGTAAGGGTTAATATGGGAGGATGAATATAAAATGATTTATGAAATTTCTGCTATTTCATTCTGTCCTTAAAGGATGAAGGCATGGATATGACACAGGTACTGTAGGTAAATATGAGGTTGATCAAAGGGGGTGATGGAAAAATAGATATCAGATTGAGGACTAGCGATAAACAGAGTCAATAGATAAAATATATAATTCTAAAGGTATGAGAGATACTTACAAAGAAAGATTTCTAAATAATCAGATAGATAGATAGATAGATAGATAGATAGATAGATAGATAGATAAACAAATTTCAGATTGATACTGTAGATAGTTACAGTAGATAGATTGCCGTGAGATAGATATAAGATGATAGATAGATAGATAGATAGATAGATAGATAGATAATATAAAGACAGAGAGCTATCAGATATATAGCCAGTAGAAAGTTCAGAGCAGCAACATATCTGAAAGAAAAAGATGTGCACGCCACAAGAACTTGGCAAAGATTCCTTCCAAATATAAGTAAGAAAGAGGCAGCGTTATGTATATAGATGGGTAGTTAGAAATAAGGTAGGGAAGATAAGAGATACAGAGATAGTTAGTTAGATGTAATATAGTAATAATAATAATAATAATAATAATGCATAGCTAAATATATACATAGGCAGTTATCAGATAAATAGGGGGTACATAGATATGTGAAATATAGATGAAAATGATAAGATATTAAAGAGATATGAGAGATATGATAGGTATGAGAAAATAGATACTGTAGCTAAGGGGTAGGCAACCTTCGGCTCTCCAGCTGTTGTGAAACTACAACTCCCAGCATGCATTCCTGCTCTGCTGTTCTTGGAGCTCCCATGGAAGTGAATGGGGCATGTTGGGAGTTGTAGTTTCACAGCAGCTGGAGTGCTGAAGGTTGCTGACCCCTGCCGTAGATGATAGATAGGTGATAGAGATGAGAAGATAGATAAATAGATATGAGAAAGATTAAAACTATAGGAACATGCAGTAAATAGATAGTGAGAAAGATACTCTAGGTAGATTGAAATGAGATTGATAGCTAGACAGACAGACAGACAGACAGACAGACAGACAGACAGATAGATAGATAGATAGATAGATAGATAGACAGATAAAATAAAAATATAGATAGATGAGAGATAGAAAGCGACGTGAAAGAGATACATATGAGATAGATGTGGGGTGATAGATATGAGATGATACATAAATACAAGATATATATGAGATGATAGATTAATAGATATGAATTAGTTAGATATAAGACATATAGATAGATCTTCGTGGTGTTTCTGACTCCTACACTGATATTAAATCGTAGCTATATTGATACGCGAAACACTGTATAGATAGATTTGGATTAAGCTGATTAATAGATTGATAGATATGAAATGCTTCTATCTATCTATCTATCTATCTATCTTCTATCTATCTATCTATCTATCTATCTATCCATCTATCTATCTAATCAAAATAGCTATAGGGATATATCCATAATGGATATGTGATAGATAGATAGATAGATAGATAGATAGATAGATAGATAGATATGAGATAAATGGATATGCCATATATAGATAGACTTTTATACATGGTTTACAGAAAACATTAGCCAAAAACAATATAATACAACATTTCATTACTGATCTGTCTGTCTTCCGTTCACCTCTGTATATATCTATATGTGCATATGTATATGATTCTCAATATGTCCATAAACGCCTGAATACATTTATCTGTCTGTGAAGAGAGAAAGAAGGAAAAAAAGAGATTTCTGGTTAAATAATCAACGTTTGTCTGACAACGGAATCAGTTTTCGAGGAGCAAAAATGCAGAAAGCTATTTGGAGATGGCTCCTCGTAGTTGTCAGCTTTTATTATGCAGGAAGGTGTCATGTTTGTTGCGTAGCTGAGTGCAGATGGCGCGGTGGAAGGGATGGATCACTAATTTTAACAATGATTAATGAACAGAGATGGAAAATGAATTACATTGGACCAGCGCAGGAAAGAAATATTTTTTTGTGAAATTTTTGACTCGTCTGCTGCGCCGGTCGCTGTAAATTATTTTCCGGGAATCTATATGTCGTCAACAGCTGACTGCTTTTCCCATTATATCAGGCTTTCTTCTTCCCCAGGTCTTGTGTATTTCTGTGTTATTAAAGGAAGATAATTTCCAAATACAAATATCTTGTGAGTGTCGGAGACGTATGGTGAAGCACCTAGAACAATAATAGCTGTAAACAATGGACGACTAGCACTTTATTATAACTGGTGCTAGAAAGTTCCGCGGCTCCTACTGGATTGGCACACAGACGGCTCTGAGGTTTCAGAATTGACTCTTGTTATTGTCGTTTTTCTGCAAATGTGTTGACAAACAACAGAAGATGAAAACACAACAATTACCAAATGTTACATGTTTCATGGTGTGAAGTATTTTATCATATAAACTCATTGTAGGGTTAAGGTTAAAAGGGGCTCAGACATTACTGGGTTTCTTTTGAAAATGTGTGGGGGCTATAATCGGTGGACTCACTTCTGGGTAGCTACCCAGCTTCAGGATAAAGGCTCTTAGCACTGATTCGAATGCACTCATGCCACCCTATGTCGTTGGTTATATTAAAAATCCTACAACCGTGAAACTACTGTAGATACTGTAAAGCCTTCCCTTTAAGGGTATGTTCACACAACATAATTTGGAGAGGACTTTGAGGCGGTCTTTCACCTTGGATTGTTCTCCAAGTTCTGGCCCTAATCCATGCAAGCCTTGTGTTGTGGATTCTGCAGATGAATAAGGGTTGGTTCACACTAGCGTATGTATTCCATCCGGTTAGAGTCCAGACGGAATACAATTGCAATTGCAAGCGATGTGCTGTCAAAGCGCACAGACCCTATAGACTATAATGGGCTCCGTGTGCTTGCCGCAGTCTGTGGAGTCTATGGCAAGATTGAACAAGTTGCTTCTCTTTTTTCAGCTTGCTAAAAAAAAGAAGCATCTGTCACTGCTTCCCATTGAAAACCATTAGAGACGCATTCTGTACGGAATTTGGAGCTGATTTATATGTGGATCCATCTCAAAATCAGCTTCAAATTGCTCTGCGGGAATCATAGAAAACCTCATTAATCTGAGAGTTAGGGGAAGATATGGCCACACTCCAATAGTATTATACGACAGATCGAGTCCGCAAGAGTGGCTCTCAAAGTATGGGAGTGTCTTCGATATCCATTTTCCTTACACATGGACCGTGATTCGTTTAGATGGGACAACCCCTTAAACTAGTTAACTGTGTCTTGAAAGGGTTTCTCTGAAATAGAAAAAAAACTTTAATTAGAGACGTATCGATAGGAAGTATTGTGGTAGACATTAGAGATGAGCGAGTACTATTCTAAACGGCAGTTTCGAACAGCACGCACCCATAGCAATGAATAGAGCCGGCCGGCACGCAGACGGGGCCGGCGTCCTGCCGCTTAATCCCCTGCCGGCTGCGTTCATTCATTCCTATGGGTGCGTGCTATTCGAAACTGCCGTTTCGAATAGTACTCGCTCATCTCTAGTAGACATGTCTTGTTACCTATAGGGGCCCAGGTGCCCACTGTTATATAAGAAGACACCAGTATTATGCATAGCACTCAGTAGTTAGGACCCCAGATTGTCCATTGGGATCCAGCCCTATATATGAGATACATATAACGTAGAGACGTGTATTTTGGTTTGATAAAATCATTGCTCATGGCTCAGATTTAAAGAGACCCTTTAAAGAGACAGTGAACTTAAGGTCAACTTCATATGCATTTGTTGTACAGGCAATAGTTATAAGCTAAAACTCTATTATCAGCCAGTCTAGATTAGGAGGAGGCAGACAAGTGAGTATAATAATAATAATGGTGCGTGGTAAGTTGTCAGGGGCGCACGGCAGTCACCAGCTAGTGATATTGTAATGGCTGTCACCTAACAAGCACAACAGACCATTTGTATGTAGGTGTGAGATCAATGTCATCAATGGTAAGGCATAGCGATATTGTTCATGGTCAATTGTTGCGCTTGTTTACACGGTGCAGTTATCATTCTGAATGCTTGGAATGGTTCAGATTGCAGCAATGATTGTACATTGTAATTCAGAAGTGTGAATGGTCCCAGAAGGGCCAGGGATGTAATACAGGGTTAACCCTATATAACTGCATCTCTCACTTTAGAGGGGCACTTAGTTTTACCTTTTTTTATATAGAAGCCACTTTCTGTCAAGCTGTATAGATGGCAAATCATCCAGACAAGGAGCATAAAGCAGCTTCAAGCAAATCTGGCTGAGGGATGAATTGTGCCCCACACGGTAGTTGTGTCATCTGGAATCCATTACAGCGAGGTAATATCCCTTTATACCAGGCGATTACTGTAATCAGAATCTCATGGATCTCCCGGGACCTTGGGCGACAATTTACAGATTCTCACAGGCTGTTTTTTTTCTTTTCCTCACAACTAATTTCACTTGTGTTAAAATAAATAATTGAGTCCTGACAAAGATGTCTTATTATTACCCAAATCCGAGGACCTTCACTGCGGATAAAGCCAGCGAGGTCAGCCGAGCGCAAAATCAAGCGGATAATTATAATTCAGATTTAATTGTGCTGCAGAAGACAAGTATTGATAGGAGTCAGAATAGAGAAACACTGCGCACATCTGTCCATCTATATGTTTGTCTAATATCTCAGCTCTATTAATCTATCTAGGTGGCTCATATCTAGCTAATATTTCATTATCTATCTAGGTCTCATCTATCAGATCTAATTATCTTTCTAGGTGTCATCTATTTATCTGTCTGCCTTTCTATCATCTATCTATCTATCTATCTATCTATCTATCTATCTATCTATCCTCTATCTAATATCTGTATCATATCTATTTTACATCTATTAATTGATCTATTTAGTTATCATCTGCTCTCTAATTAACTGTCTTGTCATATCTATTTATCTGAATGTCTGTCTATCTTTGTAGCTCATATCTTTCTAGTCATCTATCTATCTATCTATCTATCTATCTATCTATCTATCTATCCATCCATCCATCCATCCATCTACCTATCTTTCTCATATTTAGACCATGGACAGGTATGGAGTTGATCTACATCTACACAGGGATTACAGTGGGTCATTGTTGTTCCAGAAACCCCTGTCTCTAGTCCCTTCATTTGCCCGAGTTAAGAACAGTGTGCTACATTTAAAAAAATAATAAAAAAGACCATCCATCCTACTAAGACTAAGTTCTCATCTGCAGCAGAATAAAACGACAAACACTCAATGAACCCCCATTATAGTCAGTAGGGTCTGCATGTGCATTGTTATGGTCCTCTGACAGACCAGAACGTAGAGGTAACACTAGTTTCACCCTAGAGTAATTTCTTATAACCTATTTAAAGAGGACATGTCTCCAGGTCTGAGAAGTCATACATACATCATGTGATAGGTGCTGCCTCCCTTAGTATTTTGGTGTTTTGTTTATCATTATCTGTTCATTCTGAACCTATAAGCCCTATTAATGTTACAAATTAGAATATACCAGCCAAGTGGGTGATAACACTGTGGTTTCTCTGGGGGCAGAGTCTTTATTTGCTACATGTCATGCAGTGATACCGCCCACTGGGCTAGTGGGAGCAAAGGCAGGGAAGCCCAGGAAGGAGGACTGTAAAATGTGATTTTGACTGAAGGGACTGTTGTTTTTTTTTCTTCCAGTTATTTTTGGCAATGTACTGGAATAGCAGCAGTGCTTGGAATTCCCTTGTAAGCATCACAGGTGGCCTGGGATGTGGCTGCGCTCCACACACAAGAAGCATGGTTGGAGGTTAGGGAGCAGAGTAATATTACCTCCAGCTGCAAAGCAGGTCACTGAAAACTCAATGTTTAGACTTCTGTTTTTGGAGAAACGCCTTCTTCTTGTAAAAGCAATGAATTCTCCATTTGTTTTACAAATAAGGGATCACAAAGAGTTAAAGGGATTTTAGTTTTTTTTCTAAATTATGTAGAATCATTGTATAATAAGTTTCTAATATTCTGTTCTTTTCAATTCTTCAACATCACCATCATGATCTCTGTTTGCTGTCAGTGAATGGGAATATTTTTTGCTTAGGTTGTCACATTCCTACTCAAGGATATGATCCTCTCTGAGATAAATATGTTATCAGCATAAATCTCTCTCCTGAGTTTGTTACTATCAGTGAAGAGTACAAGAGATTTGCTAAGACTAGATGCTAGTGTGCAAACCCTTATCTGTGAGCATAACTACAGTAGTAGATCAGTGCAGGTTCAACCTTCTCCATTTTGAAGGGACTCTGTCACCAGAATCCAGTCCTGAAGAGAGATCGGTTAGGGTCACCGGAGTCAAACTGTGTTGTCCCCTTGGAAATTGGTGCCTTCACAGCCAGGATATAACTGTTATTGTCAATATGCAAATGGAGCTTTGGAGCAATGAGGGCGTGCTGCCTACCTTCTTATAGCAATAGCAATGCCCTTGTTGCTCCAAAGTGCTCATTTGCATATTGACAATTTTACAGTACCAATTCACAGAGGGAAAACACTGATTCAGGTAACCATGGGCCATTTATGTGCGGGAATGGGTTCGGATGATAATACACTCCTTTTAAAGTAAGTGAGAATGTTTTTAGCAACCTACAGCAAGTTGACATCTTGCAATTAGAATAGAAATATTAGAAAATTGAAGAACTTTTAAACCCAAAATGAAGTTGTTGTTTTTTTTAACTTTCAAGATGATTTCATACTGTAGTATCACATAAGCACTTTCCATAGATACCAGTGCCCCCACATCTAGAGTAGATAAGATTTTGCTCAGAGGACAGATTACTGGATTGCAATATTTTAGGAGCATATTGTCAGGAGGGTCTTTTACAAATGAGCAATTACACGCAAACGGTTTCTTTTACATTTTTAATTTTGGGGAGAATTATTGTGGGACTTGTGACTTTTTTGGTTGAATTATTTTTGGACTCCAAAAAAATTCTTTGGCTATCAGCGTTACACTGAAATTGGAAGCTAGCTTGCATTTATCATATTCAGCACACATTTTACTGCACACACCCTGGATGATGAATATTGGAATCACAGTGAGACATTTTGCATTTGCTGTGTAGTCACAACACCTTTATCAGATTCCTTTCCAACAGTAACACATGTGACTGCTCTTTCATTTGTGTGGATATTCTGGCTGCAAAATGAGCCAAAACTCACATTTTTTTTCCTGGTAACATCTGCAGTTTAATATTCAAAACCATTTCTTTGCTGATGACATGCAACACATTTTGATATATGTTTGAGAGTGGATAGAATATTCAGAAAGTGAACAGAAGTTATCAGCCGAAGAAGAGACAAATAAGGTACCGTATAATACCGTGAATCTGGGTTATAATTCTATGTAGATCTGGTTATTGTAAGCAGAGATTCTATAGGAGATGGTGAAGCCACATTCTGGACTTTACAAAGATACTCCAGACAACAAATGGGTATATGCAATATTTTATTATATTTATAGATTTATTTTCACTAGCATGACCATCTGTTAGTGGAAAAATAACACATGCCCTATAAAGATATAGGTATAACTCAGATGCCCATTGTTTGGGTGATAAATGATTTACTGATAATAAGTAACAGACAAGGAGGGGTTACACTTTATGCCATTTTTGTGCGTTTCCTAGTCTATAAATACATAGCATCTCTTCTGGGGTGTGGCAATAGGTTTTCCCAGGAAACACCCTCTAGATCTCCCCCAGCGGTGGGGAGATTTACTATAACTCACAACAGAAAACTAGTGTGAGTTATACCTGAAATCTAAGCCTGTCCCTGGCTAGTATTGATTTCAATTCTAGCAAACAAGACCTCCCCTGGTGCTCCAGAATTATTAAGACGTTGGAGCCTCTTAGCAATTCTGACACGTGTGTCTCTAGCTCTTACAGTATTGATGCGTGGTCTTAATAAATTCCCTCATTATTTTGCTGGATCTTGTAAGTTTTCCATTCACTTGTTTATATTGTCAAGGTCTGTTTTGCATATTCATTAACCATCCTAATGAATTCCAATGGTTCCTCTCATTTTTAACTCAATTGGAGAAGCGTTTTCCTTTATTTCTAATATCTGTCGTTTTCCCTTGCATAGGACTGACAGTTATTGAGACTGATCTGTGTATGTGCGTACACTGACATCACCGTGATCTATGGCTGATCAACCCCTTCAATCTCCACACATGCAGACACCATATAATCCCTTGCTCTTGGGGAAAAAATATGAAATAGCAATTTCTTGCCCCCCATCCCATGATAAATTTGGTATAATCATACAGCTCATTTCACAAACACATATATTACAGAAATAACCAAGACCTGTCGTACAGAGGTCTTCACTGACCTTGAGACATTGATTCATCTTCTACACCCATTAGTCAGTTACTACATATATGGTATCTTGCTATTATGTGTTGGGTCAGATTTACAAAGAGGACTTTCATGAATTCCATCACTGACCCTATGAAGTTTGTCATGGCAGTCAAACCGCTTGTAACCCAGCTTTTCTGGAATCCGATTTCAATAATAACTTGACAGTGGACTTTCACATTTCATCCAGGCTGAGACAGTATATTCATATTAAAGTGGACTTGGGAGAGGTTTATGTTGCTGTTTTCATATATATTAGCATGGGTTTTTAAAGTTGTCTTTTTTGGGATCAGTTTACCAGGACAGTGATCTACTCTACTGTTTTTCTGATATCCACCCAGGGAGATTTCATCATTGTTTGTCACTTGTCTTCTAATTAATCAGACGCCTATATGGGTTTTGGTGTTGGAAAATACATTTATTTCATTCCTGATGTCATTAGGTTGAAGGAAAAAATTTTACCGTCAGCATCTTCACTAAATGCTTTGTGCTGGTAGCTAAAAATGGACACGTGTAGAAAAGAGACCACATCCCATCCAAAATGAATGCCAACCTACTCTGGACATCCAAAACTTAGGTAGGATACAAGAGCAGTAGGACCCTCTGACTGGTTTCCAGTTTCCATACCATATTTGCCCTGGGGGTATGGAGTTCAAGGCTAACATAAACCTAAAAGTTCCTCAATGCGCTTGGTAGGCCAAGAAATAGAAGCAATAATTTAGGCACCACCCTACTATGTCTATATTAGGTTAAGCCCGATGTAGCGAGATGCAGCTGAAAACTACTGTGGAAAAAAACGCAGTGAAAACATATGTTTTTTTTCTGCAGCTTTTTTCACAGAAAGTCCACAAAGTTTTTGTCTGCGGAATTTCTGTCTCTCTTATACCTATACGGAATACACCTACATTTCCATAGGTATAATTGACATAGTTTTTGAAATCGCAAAATTTCCACTGCAGATTTTTTTTTCTGCAAAGTGGATTGAATTTTGGTTAATCCCATCCACACATACTGTAATGTACTGTAATATGCACTTTAATATTTAACAGGCGTAGCCCTGGGAGGAACCCGAGGCCGCAAGGTGCATTCGAAGTGTCGATGATTATTGTGTCCTGCAATTCACACTAATTCTCGCAGCTAGCTGCGTTCTTCATCGACGTGCAAGCTGAGTGACCACCGCTAAGAGTCAAGACTCTATGCACTGAAATATAGTACTGTAATATGCAGCGTTTTCTGTTGTGGCCAAAATGCTGCATTTTTGCAACATGGGGCCCTGGCCTTAATCAGTCCATTCTCAACCCATTTCAGTATTTCCACTGAACACAGTAGCCAGCAGGTGAAATGAACATTGGTCGACTATTACATTGCGGTCATTCATGTTCATGACTAACCATGTAAGGAAACATTTACCTTTTGAGGAGAGGCTGTCCAGAGAAGACAATCCCTTTTACAAGGACAGCTATAAGATTTTATTATGGATTTACGTACCCACATGAAGCACATGATGTTCAATATATGGGGTCTATTGAAATACTAGATGCTTGTTACCAACCTTTTAAAATGTATCCAGTAATTTGTGTCCCTGAGCTTGCGCCCTCTCTTCCTCCTCTCAGCGGTAGTATATTCGGATGTCTACAGCTTCCTTGCTGTGGTTCTTTGAGTTCCTTCCATTGATACTTTATATATAATCTGTGCAATGTCTCCATCAATCTCTTTGGGCAGTAGCTCGGAATGACACAAATTTGTTTTATAATCTCAGCCACCAAACAACACTAATTGTATCATAGCAGTCCGTACGGCAAGCTGCGCACTCTTGACAAATGAGGCCCCTACCCCATGCTCCTCCATAGACGCGAGCTACCTGTCATCTTTCTACCAGGTAAATAACTGATTGTTGACCTTCCCGGGGCACCGTCACTTTCCTAATCAGATCCTGAAATCTGTGTAACAACACTTCATTTATTTGATAGACAAAAGAACAATTGCACTTGAAGTAATGTGATTTCTAAATAGACATTGCCTGTCAAAAAATAAATGCATTAGAAGTAAAATGTAGCTCAAGGAGACAATTAGCAAACAGAGGTGACACTTTTAACAGGTGCACCTATTATTCCCGAAGCTCATGGCAATATATTCACATCTTTAGGCTGATGGAAGATCATGTGACAGTTTGGTGAATTATCCATCTACATCTTCTGACTGATGGAGGCTCCTGCTGCAGTTTTCAGATCATCTCAAAATGCATCTCACAAATTATATGGTAGCTGTTAAAATGCAGATTTTTTTTCTCGAAGAACAATGGCGTGCCAACTCTGTCTCCAGATTCCATAAAGTGCTGTAGACCGTTTGAATATGCTATTTGCAAGGGCTGTTAAGAATGTGACAATTTGGTGTGCTATGTGATAACCCCCCCCCCCCCCTCCATCCCTTGTTGTGGTGGCTCCTATTTATGACAGATCTCTTCTTTTGTTTTAGCGGCGGGGTTAAGGATTAAGATTTGCTTATTTAAAGGAGCATGGAGTATGAATCTAGTAAACAGCAAATGACTGACATTCATAGGTGTGCATGGAAAAGATCCCAACATTGGACGTAAGGTACAGACAAATAGAGCGGGAAAGTGGTGGGAGGAAGGGGGTCAGGAAATTTTCTGGACCCTCTGTCAAACCATTACATAATACTATGGTCAACATCTCCTCAAGAATCAATGACTTCCATTCAGTTTCACAAAAAATGGCGATGACTTCAAGGTATCTATAACAAATATCTAATATACTTAAAAAACGTAAAAAATCTATAGGATCAGTATCTGATGTGCGTATTTTTCCCTAAGTGGTGACAGGGGAATGTGACAGCTACTTACTGACCCACACGTGCAAGGGGTAAAATTCTCTGTTGAAATTGTCAGGCAGGAAATCTTTGATTTGACCATTTTTCATAGTGGCACTTTTTATAGAAAGCAAAGGGATTCACAAGACATGGGTGCTATATGGTTAACAGTTCCATTAGCCTCGGTGATTCAGATAGAAGCAGCTGCATCATTAACTCTGTGCTATCCTTCATCCGGCAGATATTATGGATGCAACATGCCATTTATCCCGGGCTTAGGTGTAGTGACGCTGGTTAAACATCTTAACTGCTCTTTGATTGGGGATTGATAGGTTGCAAATTGCCCTGTAAATCTGGCCACAGGGCGATGAAAACACATCCATTGTCTTCAGCCTATTTACTCTGCACTTTGATTTGCTCGAAATAATTACTATGTTGTTATAAGTAAAAAAAAAAAAAAAGTCACTGTTGTAACATGCCATCCTGCATACTGTACTTACCCTTCCAAATGGAGCCGGGCAGAGTTTATCGGACTCTAAACTGCGAGATGGCACAAGTCCTGCTTAGTAAGCAATGGCCAATGTAGCAGAATACAGCAGCAATGACCTTTTATAGTCACATAAAGATATGTATTACTCATATTATAGCAGTCCAACCCTCTGCGCAAATGTGCAGTTTAACGTTGTGTATGGCCTATAGCTATTGTGGCTGAAAGAAACGTATAGAAGCACAGAAAGTCTGTTTTAGGCTAAGGTCCCACGTTGCAGAACAGCTGCTTTTTTGTTGCAGATTTTGCAGCGTTTTTTTTTTTTTTTTAAGTTAAAACCAGGTGTGGATTGAGCAGAAGGCAAAAGTATAACTGCTTCTATTTCAGTGGTTTCTCTATAATATAATGGAAGCAGACAGTGCATAGGAAACTTCTGCGACCTTTCTATTAAAAGCGCTTCAGTAAAAAACACAATGTATTGGTGCCACATTTTGTACTACAGCACTTTTTTGCTGCGGGCTACGTGGGGTCTTAGACATAGATGGACTTTTTACATGGAATGGTGTAGTATGGATTTAGGTGTGGTTTGGAGGTTGAAAATAATTCCCACTCTCTGTAAGGGTTGGTTCACTCTAGCGCTTGTATTCCGTGCGCTTGGGCTCCGTGTGCTTGCCACACACTGCCCGCATGAATGATTCGTGCGGGCAGTGCGCGGCAAGCACACAGAGCCCATTATAGTCTATGGGGTCCATGTGCTTTGACAGCACATCGCTTGCAATTGCGATTGTGTTCCGTCTGGGGGGTGTCCATGTAGACTCCTTCCAGACGGAATACAAGTGCTAGTGTGAACCAACCCTAAGGAGGTGAAGTTACTGCTGGTGATGGCTAAGGTATAGCTGTGGGGCCGAAAGCTAATCCTCTTGCCACCAACTAAGGTTCCCTTCAACTGACCATAACCATTAGATGTATATTAGCTAAACCGGCAAATTTTAGCAGGACTCCCCAATAATCTAATGTGTATAGTGACCTCTCAACACTCTTCCACTGCAGATCTCAGGAGAGAGAAGGATCACGCATGTTGAAATTCAATTGCCAATCCTTTTATTCAGGAGGAAAGCACCCGCCAAAGTGGTCTTTCTTCTTCCTTCACATTCAGAGCATTTAGCCAAACTAAGGGAGCCTTCACACAGAGTATACGCTCCGCTCATTCTGAATGTAAGCGTAAAAAAACTGATTCCATTGAGTTCAATGGGTGACGGCATACGCCGCACTACCCATTGAAATAAATGGGAGGCTTTTTTCCCTATTGCTTTCAATGCAATACGCACATATCACATTGAAAGCAATAGGGAAAAAGCCTCCCATTGATTTCAATGGGGTGTGCTCGTATATCGGCACCCATTCAAGTCAATGGGATCTGTTTTTTTATGTGCTCATTCTGAACATGTTTTACGTTCAGAATGAGCAGAACGTATACTCCGTGTGAAGGCTCTCTTAGGGTGCATGCACACTACGTAACGCCGGGCGTGTATGAGAGCCGTACACGCCGGCGTTACAGCAGGGCTGCCGAACACTTCCCATTCACTTCAATGGGAGCGCTCGTAAACGCCGCTGTTACGAGCACTCCCATTGAAGTGAATGGGAAGTGTTCGGCAGTCTTCTGTAATGCCGGCGTGTACGGCTCTCATACACGCACGGCGTTACTCAGTGTGCATGCACCCTTAGTGTGCATTTATATGGCTTGTCTAAGGATATAGGTGTTGGTCAGTCAAGCGGTTGGCCAACAGCTGCCTAATGTATCTGGCCAGCCCTAGGTCAGCTGAACAATATTCTATCAAAGCTAAATGTACCCAGTAAATGGCCCCTGAAATGCCAGATCAGATTAAAAAATAAGATAACTTCTCTACAGAGAGTTTTTCTTTATATATTTGTAAGGCTAACTTTTACCTGTTAAACAGAGTAAAACCAGGCATATGAAGAAGAACTGGTGGAGCTTCCTTAATTTCCAAGTATAGCTTCACTAGAAGCTCCTTAATACCTAGTGCCCCCCCCCCCCCTGTTTTGTTTTTTTTAAAAACCTGGGTCTCATTGAAAAATACATTAAATATTGTACATGTTTAGCTCAGACCTTCATCTCATGGCAGAATCCAGTCAGTGGACCTTTATTAAAAGAAGTTGAGTACCCTTGCATTAGACTATGGTTGGAAAGAGCACAACAGCCGAACAGCTATTGGAGATGTATTAGCACCTTACATTCCCCAATTTAGGATCCTAAACCTTATAATGCTCCCAAGTGTCCCCCACACACAGTATAATATTCTCCCCAGTGACTCCCCGCACAGCACAATTCTCTCCTCAGTGGCTCCCAGGCTGTCCTCAGTGACCCCAATCGTTTATAATGCTCTTCTCCTTTTTGTAATGTTCTTCCCAGTGGCCTCCACCCTTTTTAATGCCTTCCCCAGTGGCTACCAACGTTTATAATGCCCACCCAATGGTCTCACCCTTTATAATTCCCTTGCCAGTGGCACATGCCCTTTATAATACAGTCCATGGTAGATGCCACCCATTATAATGCTGTCCGTAGTGACTCACATCATTTATAATGTTCTCCCCAGTGGTCTCACCTTGTATAATCATTAGTGGACCCCACATAGTACTTGTTACATATAAGTAAGAAAAAAAAGTCATACTCAAGTCCTGTTTCACATACCTAAAATGTCTTGGTGCCAATTGCAAATTTTTATCTGCGTTGGCTACAATTTTGGTCACCATTTGGACACATGTAGTATCTTCTGGAGGCTTGGAAGTACAAAGGGTTAGACACAGATATATTCTGGCCATACACATAATAAAATCACCCAGAATTCCCATACACATGCAGGCTCAGCTCGGGTGAAATATCCTTACGTAAAGGGTAAGGGGAGGAAACTTCTGCCAGCTTGTGGCCTATCTCCCCGAGAACAAAAGGACTGGACAGTTGACTACCTGATCTTTCTCTCAACATCAGCCATTGGGGCAGAGTTGGGAGGATCCCATACACAACTGATAGTTGGCTGTTACCACTTCTCTATCATAATAAATAACTTATACAAAAGCAAGGTTTGTGTTGAAGTTGGAGAATCATTTTTGCCTTATCAAGAGCTTACCCCAGCATGGCCCAGTGCTCCACATCATCATTGTGTGAGGCCATAAATTTGTCCAAGTTATGACCTTTTGTAGAAAAGGGATACATGGTTGGGGCAATTACTGTGTTACCAGTAGGTCAAGTGGACATTGTATAGTGCTACCAGCAGAAACTTTGGGAGATCATGAGATTTGTATACAAGAAAACAGGTTGTAAGCATTTTTAAAGTTCCTCAAAGAGAACAATGTTCCTTGTGGCCTAAAAATACCTTGAGCCACCTCCGCTAAGGGAAATGTCCAGCCCCCACCCCCCCACAATGTGCATAAATTACTGCTTTAATTTGTGTTTGAATTGAAGTAAAGTACACCCATGGTTAATCCAATCTGCGTCTTTTTAAGTGAATCTATAGCTGTGCTTCCTGCCCCATAATTACCTCGGTACGTATGCACGACATGAGTATAGGGTGTACTGTAAAATGTAAAATAATTACAGCTGATTTGAATCTTGCAAAATGTGATTGAAATTAAGATGAGTAAATGAAGTCACAGGCGCATCTCATAATTTACATGTTGGAATAGAGAGAATATAAACTTAGTTGATCACTTAAGGACCTGTTTATCAGGCACGCTCTATTAATGCATACGTACAGATTTGGTTGTTTTTTAGAGTGTGCAGCTTTGTGAGAGGTCTCAGAACCCAGCAGCTGCCTGGAAGGGAATATATGGTATATATTATAATATATGGCATGGAAAAGTGGTGTATGGCATAATCTATATCTGTATTAATGGATTTAATGTAACAGAGTTTCTATAGAGTCTTAATAGCTTGTGCAAAAAAAAAAAAAAAAAAAGAAAAACAGGGCTCGCCCAATTGGAATATATTTGATACATTTCATACAACAGAGCTCTAGAAAGTTCTTGCCACCTAACCTTATTGACGTAGGAAATTACTTTAATACTGCCCCTAAAACTTCTATAATACTGTCTCCTATGTACATGAGTATAAATACTATACTCCTCCTCCATATTGCTCCTGTGTACAAGACTGTAGATATTATAATACTGCTTCTATGTACAACAATAGAACTACTATAATATTGCCTCATGTACAAGATTATAACTGCTATAATACTGGTCATATATACAATAATGTAACTGCTATAATACTGTCCCTTTTGTATATAACTCATATAATACTGCCTCTATGTACAATAATGTAACTGCTATAATACCGTCACTTTTGTACATAACTCATATAATCCTGTCTCTGTGTACAATAATATAACTGCTATAATACTGCCCCTTATTTGTAACTTCGATAAAACTGCAGAAGGAAATAGGAAAAGGTTCAGCAACTAATTCTTATAAATGGGATGACCTTAGTCATAGCATATCAAATATTAAAATACTGCCCCCTATATACATTATACCTACTATAATACTGTCCTAGTTGTGTAGAAGTATAGCAACTACTATAATATTGCCACTTTTTTTTTTTTTTGCAAGAATGTACTAGTAGCTCCCTATGGATGAGAATTTCCATCTGAACAGTTGAGCATCACATAATAAGTGAATTAATGTATGTATTATCTTCAATGTCAGACTGTCAACTTTAGTGGAACTTCTCCACCAGACGTCCACCAGTGGCTGATAGTCTTCTCTCTCCCATGCTATGACATACATATGAAAGCTACATGTGTGTCACATCTTGCCACCATACAACACTGCCACTCTGACTTGGCTTAGCTAATAATGCCAGCTTGTCTCTCACTTGTCTCTTTTTAATCCTTGCTCTTTTGTTCTGAACGTGCAGTTGTGAAACATGCCAGGTGTTTCTAATAGTGACTCTGATTAGTCAATTATTGCTCCTGTTGTTTATCGCAGTCTCGCTGCAGGATGGAAGGCTCTGTGTGGCATAGAAATAGGATGCAGACCACTTGCACAATGCTCTGCAGTTTTGGAATATGCTGGGTTTGACAGCAAACGGAAAGCACTCTGCCCACCTGGCTTGCTTTCGAATTAACCCTTTCACCGCCTTGCCGACCTATCACATACTCCGGTGGCATTCTCTCTGACCTGCTGCCACTCAATGAGCTGTCACACATCTTCAATGACTCACCACCCCGCCCAAACATTGTCATTGATGGATTAATATGTTAATGGCTTTTATGCCACTAATTTCTGTTCATTTGAGCTCATTTGTATGTGCAGGGCTCTACAAGACATGTTCCTTTGACAATTTCCCGCGGAACCTTCTTTTCACAGATCTTGACAGTGCAGGTGTTCTTTCAGTAGAATCCATGGCAAGGTTGATCATATTTTAAGACCACTTTTCCAGAAAGTTCTTAAATTTATTGAAGTTATCTTTTGAGTTGATATATAGACACTATAAGTAGAAGTCTTCACAACTTTTGGGATGTCTAAATAATATTATCTCATATTCTGTGTTATATTTTTTAGTTAGTTCTGCCCAAGACATTGACCCACGTAGCAGTGGTAGACCATCTAGTGATTTCCTTTTGCTTCTGTGCCTTAAAGGGGTTGGCCACTTTTAGACCAATATTGACAAACAAATGTACAATAAAAAGATATACAATTTTCCAATATACTTTCTGTATCAATTCCTCATGGTTTTCTAGATCTCTGCTTGCTGTCATTCATTCTGTTACTTCTAGAGGATAAAACTCCGACCATGGTCATGTGATTTACGGTCCATGGTCATGTGATTAGCACACAGGTACACAGCTGATTACCAGGCAGAAGTCTGATTATTGTGGTGTGACTGTAACGAGCGGCAGAAAGTATATTGAAAAATTGTATATCTTTTTATTGTACATTTGTTTGTCAATATTGGTCTGAAAGTGATCAACCCCTTTAAATACATGGGGGCAGATTTATTAAGACTGGAGTTTTGTATGCTAGTCATAATAAAGGCTCGGGCGTACACCATATACTAAAATAGAAATCTACCCAAGTCAGGCACTGCCATAGATGTCACGTATAATTCACACCAGAAAACTGGCATTAATTGTTATAAATATGTTGTGTTGAGATATCCTAACCCCAGTCTGCCCTCTCTACCTACATTAGTGGAAAGTGGCATGAGAGGTGCAGAATGAGGGATGGCACATTTTTAACGCAAGAAATGGTCTTGTGCCAAAGATACTTCACATTATCACAGCTCTACAAGAGAAAATTGGTGAAAATATGTTGATAATTTCCACCTATTATTTCAGCCACCATTGCCACATGACCACTTAACTTTATATGTAATGTCTTGGCTGATAATACTATTAGAAATAGAGAAGGTGAAACATAGATTAATTTTGAATTAATCAATGCTAAACAATAATACGGAACGAGATGTTAAGAAGTTTCCATATTGGTGGCATCAAATATCAATGGTGCACCATACTAGACGTGAGGTTTTCTGGCAAAAACCATGGGTGGAATATTGTTAGTTACATTATTGTTTTGTGTTTGCTACTTGAACAAGACTCTATTCACATTAACTTTAGGGCCCATTCCAGTAGATTCTTGATGATTTTTGACAACCAGTTTGGCATAGGCTGATAGAAAGTCTGCAAAAACTTGACGGAACCATTTCAAGGGCTAAAAATCCAATAGGATCTAGTATACAAGGGGTCAGTCATAAGTGTCATGGACCCAAGTGCCAGTCCCAGTGTGAATAGAGCTATAGCCATTGCACTAGAAATTATCCAGATACACAATTATTAATGATGTTAATTGTGTTTATTGCTCATAAGAAATAACAGATTCTTAAATGACTGTCTTGAATGGCTAATACCCATCGTTTTCTTGGCTCATTTGTTGAATAAAGTTTTGTTTAAGAGAAATGCGGGCAGGTAATGATAAAAATCTGAATAATGAAGGATTGCTGAATGCAACAAGACAGATGCATTGTGTGCGCTCTATGAATCCCTCTTTGTGCCTTTTTGTAAGTACCATTTTGCTGCTGCTGCGGGAAGACAGCCAATATTAGCGAACACTTCTTCATCTGTGGGCAAAAATACAAATGGATTATGGATACTCCTGGTTCATTCTGCTCTGCAACTGCCGAACCCTCGTCCACAATGATTATATTTAGAATTCCCTATTATAGCCGTCATTGCATGTTTTCATCTCTCAATTATTACTAATATTATTTAGGCCGTGCAAACAATGGAAAATCCTAGGTAGAAAAAATAGGATTACCGGCTAAACCAAACAGTTATAAAATGCAAATCCTGAACTGAAAATATCTTAGTATCACGTCCTGTAAATACTTGTATTACTTATGTTTAATGCGATTTATATCTTCATTTTTTTCTGGAAAACTGGTTCATTGTTATAGAAAAACTCCTTGGGATTTCAACACAGACTGAAAATTGTACTGGTTTGCAAACCCTCAATTCGTTATTAAACCCTGGGGGGGGCTCCTTACCTGAAAATGAGAACGTACCACTTTGTGCATGTATAAGGGATTGTTTAGGATTTGATGAACTCTTTTAAAAATGCAATTTTAGGGCAGATTGATGTAATAATTATCTACTCATCTCCCCTTTATGGGAATTTTTCTTATTGACCAAAAAGTGGAACGAAATGGGAATTCATTCATTACATGAAGTGCCATTGTATACACTAATATTGTAGTGTCCTCTCCACATCCTCCCTTAGAAGTGGGGCTGGCATTACCACCAGGCACACTTAGGTAGACACGGGTTTGCCTAGGGCATTTGCTGCCCTTTGTAGCTATGGCTGTCTAGGTAAATATTTTCACCTAAGGCCGGTTGCAGACGACTGTGCTACAACCAGCCTGCCGTGAATTAAAAACATGGGCTGCACACGGGCGACATAGGGATGTCTCTGTGTGCTGCCCATGTGTGGGCTGTGCTTCTGTGGTACCTTTCATTAAATGAATAGGAGCCACGGAAGCACAGGCCGCCAAATAGGACAGGAATAGGACCTGTCCATCTGATGTGCCTGGACTGTCGGCCTGCACACGGGACCCTGAAAGTCACCGTCGTGTGTACAGGTCCATAGAAAAGAATGAGTCAGTGTGCTATCCATGAAATACATAGATAGTACACTGACCCACATCAAGGTCGTCTGCAAGGGGCCTAAGGGTGAGATAGCCAGAGGGCCCACTGTGACTGTTCTCAAGGACCCACATGTATCTGAATCTAAACCTTATAATCAGCTTCCCTGCATAGGATGGTATTCACGCAACTGCAATGTATATAGCGTTACCTAGTATTTGGAATGATCACTATAAAGGTCAACTCAATGCCAAATATTTTGCACTAATTTTAATTAAAAAAAAGTTGATCATGTGCATTAAGTATATTCACTGTGTCTGCATCACTTAATTTCACTGATTCTGGCATAGTCTGAATTTTTTCAGGAACCCCCACCATTCCTGAGCAATACATGCTGATAGTTTTGGTGTTCCATATGCTATTTAGGTTCTGTACTGGCAAGTGGGCAGAGTCAGGCAGGAGCAGACAAGGAGCATGAGTCTGAGCTCTGACTTTGTCCACCACTGATTGGAGCTCTAAATCACGCCCCTTTTCCTGTTCTTGCCTGACACAGTACCAAGCCTACGTAGCATATCAGGCACCAAAACTAACACCAGTAATTGCTCAAGAACGGTGAGGTCTAGAGCAAAAATTCCAATTGTACTAGAATCAGTGGAGTGGTGCCATCTTAGCAGATGCGAAGAACTGGAGTTGGTGGTGGAGAAAGGTCCAATGTGTTAAATATGGAGAAATCATCAAACAATCTCTAAAAACGTGGGTATAAACAACATTTATTAACCACACCTGGCATTCTTGGTAGGAAGACAAAAATATAGTGCTATACAAAGTATATGTTTACATAGACTTACATTGACAATGATTGTCATTTTTAACATGGCTGGCTCATGCTTCATTTTTACTTTTGATTAAACTTTCATTGTGTAGCTGAACGGCCATTTTACTTTATTGTCCTTAGCTACTTTCGGTAGAGTCAACATGATTTCTGCACTTCCGAGATGCCAGACTGATGGAGGTTTCTGTCTCCTGTATGTCTTTTGCATGTAGTGTCTGTAGCATTAAAAAGCAGCTAGGTGCAAGACAAACAGAAACTACAAAGGGCAGCAAATTTCAAGCGGTACTGGTTTGAATTCTTTGATATATTCGTTGATAGCTTTCATGGGATAGATATGTAACAGTATCTACAGCTTGGGCACATTGACACATGCTGCCTATACTATGTGAAACCAATTACAAGCGTTTTGAACGTGCGGTTGGTTGACATGTCTGCGTCCCTTCTGAGTAGTAAACACTGGGAGTTTCACAGTTTGCTTCCAGACCAGCTGTGGCAGATGCAAGCAACAAGACCTTCTGAAAGCAGCGATTATAAAGGGTAGAGCTGGTTCTTGATTGGGTTGCATAATGTAGTGATATATCAATTAACCTGAGAGGCTGGGAATGCTTTGCATGTAGAGAATATCAATAGTGAGGTTGTACAATTGACCAGCCTCCTTAACGCAAGCTGTGGGTTCCCGTTCCAAACAATAGCATTGATTAAGCAACTTGGCCCTCAATGCAAGTCCATTACTGGGAGCGATAGATGTGCTTCCTTCTGCGATTAGATTTTACATGGGAAAATTGATGCAGGAGAACAATACATACTCAATAAAGGGCTAAACAAACACCAATGGAAAGGTCCCTGACACCTTAGTTAGTAGAAAATGATTACAGCTTCTGTATCTAGGGGGAGACTTCAACCAGTTAGTCAATAAGTAGAACCAGACCAGCTAATCTTGTATTTTGTGGGTTAACAATCTGGCATGTTACACATTGGCCCTACACATCTTCGAGCGTTCATTGTATGATCAAGCACTACGAAAAAGACCAGAAGGTGATCTGAGATTGGTCTCTGCCCTAATCATCAAAGCCAGACCATGCATATCACACAACACACATATACCATAAATGTATTGCCCCTTTAAAACTAGCCCATACCTGAACCCAGTTTGCCTATTCAATATAAAAGAACTAGCACTGGTAGTCAGATACAAAAAAAAAACCCCTTTTTTAAAAAGTTTGCAGTACTACTAGATATTCTTATATTTTATACATTTGCCTGCCCAAAGACAAAAGATGACTGACCTCTGTGTAACGGTCTGATCACTGTTAGATGTCATGTTGGTGTCAATGAGACATCTGTATTTGTGTTGTAAGTCTAAGACTATATTAAAGGTGTTCTCTGGTTTGACAGTTCCGACTTGTTAGAAGAATCTCTTGATAAAACTCTTCTCACAAAGTTTTCCCTTGCTGGGCCCCATAATAGGCAGCTGTAATCTGTGGGGAAACCTGGCATTAAGTATTACGTTTCCCTGCAGCACCAACACGGGGAAAATAAGCAATAATCCAAATCAATGGGTTGTCTGTATAATTCAGGACAGGGAAGGACCTCAAGAGCGAAAGACCCACTTTGGAATGGCTCCTCAGCCTGAACAGAGGAGAAGGATATGGAACATTGTACCTTCTTCTTTAAAGGGGTTGTCTGTCACTCACAGGATAGGGAATCCACTTGCTGAAGGGTCAACCAACTTGGCTTTCTCTGTCAGTCCCTTAGTAATAAAATGGATAATCATTGGAGGGTGTCTCAATTGTGGGACACCCTAAAGCCACAAACTTATTACCCATCTTGTAGACTGTGGGACAACCACTTTAACTTAAAATTCCCTAATAGGTTGTATAAAATTAGTATTTTTAGACTAGAGGACCCCTTTAAAAAATTTAAGGGGTTGTCTGGGATCAAAATAAAATACATGCAGTCAGGAGGGAGCAGATGAAATAAATACACAACCATACTTACCTACCTCCTGTGATGGGCTGCCCTTCATATCTGCTGCTCTGTCTGTATACAGAGCAGCTGCAGTGGTGACGTCACATTGATGGGACTGCTGCAGCCAGTAGTCAGCAGTGTTTGACCTCAGCAGTCCCATCAACGTGACGTCAATGCTGCTATCACTCTAGGTACAAACAGAGCAGTGGATGTGACAGTCAACTCAGGGTAGGAACTGATGGGAGGATGAAGTTAAGGATAAATGCCTTTTTAGTTTGTAGCCCTTCCCTCCTGACTACATGCAAATTTTAATCCCTGATAACCCCTTTAAAATGTCATATTAATGTCTAACTATTGACTTTCCTGAATTATTGGCATTCCAAAACACTATTTCCAATAATCTGGATATATACCAAAAAAAAAAATAATTTAGGAGATGCATGCAATCTCTAGGCTATCACAAAGCAACCATTAATAATTACTATTATAAAAACTTAATTTTTTTTATTCACTGCCCCTTTAAATCCAAAAACAAATGAATGTTGACAGGCTCGCAAAAAAAGACCATCACATTTGCACAGATTGTTGATAATATTTTAGCAATTAGTTTAGCATTATATTTATTCTTCTATGCTTGGCAAGGGTTAATATGGAATACTGAATCTCTAACAAAAGCGATTTTGCCTTATTATGCTGAAAACTTTTTTTTTTCTTAACTGTCACTGAAGCGCTACTAATTATTACCCCAGTGTAAATGAGGTCACTTCCTATTAAGAGAACAAAATGGTTAGGCTCGCCTTGCCAATTCATACCATCTATTTTTCACACATCCTCAGCCTCTCTGAATTTTTTCCCTTTTTAATTTTGATAAAATCCATTCATTTATATTAGCGCAAGTATAAACCCCCGGCTCAGTAATAGTTGGGCATTATATTCCAGATGAGCGTTTTGTAATGTGTGGGCTGTTTGAACACCATGTGTTAGCTATAGAACAATTAGCCAGCTGAATGCATCTTTAAAACAATCAGATACTTTTTATTTTACTGGAGAGAGGGAAGAAAAAAAACGAAAAAGAAAAAAATGATATAAAAAAAATCTAGCAACTGTGCCATTAAACTGTACATCGGATGAGCCGTTCCACACATTATACTTAGGGCTATCTCCAGATCAGGGACGAACATATTCAATATTTTACCCTTTTTCAATTTTTTTATTTTTTTATTTTTAATTCCGTTATAAAAAAAAAAGATTTAAGGAATATTGTAGCAAACAAAGGGTAATTGTTTTAGCCCAGATGTTGCTTATGCACAACAAGCAGGTTACAACGTTCCCACAGTGCTGATGAGCCCAATCAGTGAAATGATTAAAAATTGATTTTGTCCCTGTAATTACAGTATGTAAACTACTTAGCTTGGATTGCAAAGGAAGTGATTTTCTAATTACGTATATACTCTGGTGTCTAATGATTGGTTTTTTGAAGTAATGAAGAGAGAGCCCTAACGACTCCTTGGTGCTCTGTTGTTTAAGAAAGAGCATCTTTAGAGTAAGCAGACAACAGACAAAGAGTTTTGCAATTGAATTTTCAACACTGTTAATGTGCACTAGGATTGGCTTATTAAAGATACAGTAGCAAAGCCCTGACAGGTATCGCCCCACAAGCTGTTTTTTTCTTACCTGGGATGGTGGAAATCTATGACAGAGTTTTGGATTTTTTCCTGTATGTACCTGCATTAATGGATTCAACCTATAACTCCACTTACCAAAAATAACCTTGCTGAGGAATGAGGCACAGAATACCTAGTGCCTCCATGTTCCTTATTTTTCCTTGGGGATTAATCATTGCATTGGGTCAATCATTTTTGTATACTCTTTTTTTCCAATAGCTATAGAACAAAAGAGACATCCGATGGACACCATATGACAACAACAACAACAAACATTTGTTTGCAGTGGAATTTTACAATATTCTATGTATAGTGAGGGTATTGTTTACCTTGAAATGCTAGGCTGAAGAGACGCGTTTTGAGCCAAAGATGAGATCTCTCTGATCCGTCTGGGTCTGAGAGTGGGATCTGCATGTCAGAATGCCCTGGCTCCAAATTGTTTAAGGGCATGGGCAGTTTTGTTTTTGTGCCTGCTGATATAAAAATTCGCCAAGGATTATGGGACTTCAGAAGTTTTAAGTAGTCAGGATAGACAGATCTCATTATAGTCAAAGGGAGCTCTCAGTCTCCATTCCTATCTCTATATTTGGGATCCATTTTTCAGTTCTCCTGATCCTCCAGTGGACCAGAAGAAAGGACAGCCTGGCATTGTGTGATATAATCTCAAATCAGTAGTACATGCCAAAATTAGGGTCTCTTCAATTTGGGGGACCCGTGGTGATGTTGGCAAGTGTACTTTTTACTTGTTATACTGTACTAAGTAGATGAGTCACTGTAACTCTGTCATTCTAGGGTTCACATATATCTGGTGCTATTTCTTATGGTAAATGCCACCAAATTGGTGCAGTGTGGCCTGCTGGTAGTATGGGATCCTCTTTAGGTTAGGCAATGCAGAACATATAGAAGACCACACCAGTACAGATAAACATTTTAATGCTATAAGATCTAATCCTATAGACACGATCATGGAGGTGTACCAACTCTACTTATACAATAAGTTTCAACGCCTTCCAGGCCTGAACCCCATTCAGTTTGTCTTGAGTCACCCTGCGCATAGTTAATTAACTGATATAAAACATTTCATTAATTGAACCCAGATTCATTTGGGAGATTTCCAAAGCGACATCCAGAATCAGGCAAAAATCACATTTGGAAAGTGTCACGTTGACGAGAGACATTTATTTTATTGTCTTGAGACCTTCACTTAAGATAATTGCATTGCTACAAGGACACTTGAGACAGATGATGTACTGGAAAGTGGGTTTATTGGATGGATGGTAAATGTTTGCCCAGGTTGTCCAAAGGTGTCTCCAATGCCTGAGCTCCTAATCCTGGAAGAATCTTTGTGGGTGGTTTGGCATTGAGATTCTTTTTGACCAATGCATGATTGTCTTAATTCCATACCTATGAATTTTGAGTTAAAAAAAAGAATTACTGTAGTAATTTTGTATTTATTACCGGACATACCCTGTATTATTAGGACATGTATAAGGAATTCTTACTGAAAATGATGTGTGAATGTATCCAAGCTCACATGACCAGTCAGATACATGGATAGGAAGGAACCTCTCTCTCCTGGCCTAACATGCTGAAACAAGAACATCTTGGCACACCTGATTGGTTAAGTACTAATAATACTAATGATAATACTTGTAGGGTCTTACCTTGGTAACAGTGCCCACTGACTGACAGACCCTTTACTGAGCTGCCTAAGGTTTTATGCAGTGGACTTTTTGGGGTCTTTAGGGTGGTCATCGAGATTTCTGACTGCTGAATGCCAAGTATTCTTGGTGATGAAACAATATGGAAGACTGTGGATACACAGTATGCAACCATAGGGCCTCTTTCACAACATGGAAAGGAAAACAGTGTCTTTTGGAAGCTGTCAGTTGGTTATACATTGATTTACCTTTCTTTTTTGACATGTATTTTCAACGCAGTCCAAAAGATGTTGAGATAAATCACTTCATAACTCAACAGATCTTTATATATAGGCTAAGGCCCCACATAGCGAAATTCAGCGAAAAGAACCGTTTCATGACATTTCATTGTATTTTCGCAGACTTTTTCTCTGCAGACTTTCTCCCCTTAGGCTAAGTCCCCATGAGATGACCCGCAGCTATAAAGTGCTGCAGGTAAAACCGTGGCAAGAACGCATCGCGGTTCTTCCCACAGCGCTTTAAACAGAAAGTTTACGGAGTTTTCCTCTGCGGACTTTCTATTACAATTATATCTGTGGGGAAGCCGCCAACGTTTCCGTAGATATAATTAACATGCTGCAATTTCTGAAACCGTGGTGGTTTTGGAAATCACAGCGTGTCCGTGCTGCAATTTTTACTGCAAAGTGGGCATGGGATTCTGAAGAATCTCATCCATTTGGCAGTTACTGTAAAATGCTGCAATTTTTCCTGAAGCGTTTCCACCATGGTCAAATCGCACCGTTTCCGGCCCGTGGGGCCCTGAGCTTATTGTATCTATAGGGAAAATGCCACTGTTTCTGCAGGTATAGTTGACAAGCTGCGATTTTCAAAAACGTGGACATTTTTGAAAACGCAGCTTTTCCGCTGCAGTTTTTTTCTGCAATGTGCAGATTGCTAGAATCCAATTCACTTTGCAGATTTTTGTAACATGCAGCTTTAGTCTTAGGAAACTCTCTCTTAACCTTTACGGGAGCTGTCCTGGTGCCAATTTTACTCTTCCTTTTGGAAACTTGGTAAAAAATATTGCCTTGTATTTGTCTACAATATTTTTGTCCGACAGATTCATGAATGGAAAATTCCAATAGAAAAATCGAATCTGCTTGGGGGTGTGACATAAGACAGACGAAGAGACACTTGGTCAGTTATTATGTCAATTCAGACTTTTTAGAATAATGTGTTTTCAGACCACAGATGTTGGGTATCAGTAACTCCAGAGAAGGTCAGCTCAGGGTGGTTTGAAATATACCACACTGGAAGCAGGACACAGGTCCTTGACGTTCCATAAAAACTTGCACTTAGCTGTGGATTTATTCCTAGGCTGACTTGAACTAGTAGTGAGTGATCTGAGACCCATAACCAAAGTAGCATGCTGTCATAATTAGGGGATTGAGTTATTTAACATGGTACTTTAAGAAGCTGCAAATTAGCATGACTGGGCATGAAGTGCCCATCTGGGTATTTCTTAGCAAGTGATCAGATGAGACAAAAGGCAGAAGTGTCTCTTGCAGCCCAGTGAAGCTTTCTCCCTGCACCAAACCATTAGCTGGTAGTTCTGAACTAATTCCCTCCCCGAGCACATCCTGCAAGGAATCATGGGATTTTCGTGCACATTTTTTTTAATATTATGCATCGGGACGAGAGTCCCTATAATTGTGTCAATTGGCTCCGGCCGCCACAAGACCTGCGTATTTTTGCTCAATAAAAGTGGATTTTTTTTTTAATGGATCCAATTGTACAATCTAGTGAATTCCTCACATCATTGTCCACACGGATGAGGATTAATAACCTCCTCATTGCTGTGAAATTACAGGCTTCATCATAATTTAGTGAACACTGTACATAATTTGCAGAAGGCTGGGGTCTATTTAGGTCTATTTAGTTTTGCATAATCAGACAGCGGAGAAGGGTTCACAGTCTTTGTAGCCGGTGATTGCTGTAGTGTTTCACTCTTGATTTTGGGTTAGAAAATGGGTTCTCTCTATCGTTAGCACAGAGGCTTGTAATTACAATGGCTCCCAGGCGCTAAAGTCACAACCTGTGCCGCCCGTAGCATGATGGTTGTCATAATTTGTGCAGAATATTTGCACATAGTTCATTAATCTGCCATCATTTCTTAATATTTCCCCCAGTTCTTATAAAGATTTCCAGAAAAATGAACCAAAATTATGTGTACTGTGAAATATATGTTTAAAGATATAACTGCATATAAGAGTATAGATGGATGGGAATTACATAGGTAGATAGAGACTACATAAATAGATAGAAGCTACAAATATACTGTAGATGATAGATGAGCTCCAAATCATGAGAAAGATACTGTAGGCAATACATAAAAGATAGATTGATGGGTACTACATACATAGCTGGGCTCCAAATAGAGAGGTATATAATACATAGATAGATGAGTACTATTTAATTAGATAGATAGTTGGGCCCCAAAGATTGATAGATAGATAGATTGATAGATAGATAGATAGATAGATAGATAGATAGATAGATAGATAGATAGATAGATAGATCATACGGTAAATAGATTGGTGCTAAATAAATAGGTGGCTACTACATAAATAGATGGATAGTACATTAATAGATGGGTACTATTCTACATTTCGATTGATGGGTACTACACAAATAAATGACCACTATGTAAATAGGTGGTTACTATATAAATAGGTAGGTTCTAGATACAGTAGATTGATTAAAAAAAGATTGGTGGGTACAACATAATGTAAATAGATGGATACCATGTATGATACATAGTAAAAAGATGGGTAGTACACACAGTAGACCGTACATAGATGGATACGACATACTGTAAATAGATATGTAGATGTGTATTATTTGTTAGGTTGGTACAGGTATATAGCTGGATACACAGAAAGATGGATAGGTACACAAACATGATAACCTGGATAATTCCAAAATATGAGGTTGTTTTATGACAGATAGATATAGATACTGTACATAGAAAATATGGTGTATTAATATAAGATAGAGGATGCATTGACAATGCATTTCGAAAGGCTTCAGACCCTTTTATCTTTTTCACTTTTTTTTTTTTTTAAATTTAGATTGTGAGCCCCACATAGAGCTCACAATGTACATTTTTCCCTATCAGTATGGCTTTTTGGAATATGGGATGGAAATCCATGCAAGCACAGGGAGAACATACAAACTCCTTGCAGATGTTTTTTTCCCCTCATTTTGTTGTTATGTTGAGGCTTTGTACTACAATGAAAAAGAGACAAGTTTTCATCTCACACTGACTACTCCTGTATTTATAATGTGAAAACAGAATTTTAGAAATCTAGTCAATTGTATTAAAAATTAAGAACAAGTTTGACCCTCTGGTATGATACTGTAAATTCAGCTTGGGAGGACTCCCATTTTGATATTTTTGAGCTATTTCTACACCTTGAATGGAGGCCACCAATGGTAAATGTATGTTAGAGCAAAAACCAAACCATGAAGAGGAAAGAACTTCCTGTAGAGCTCGGAGACATGACTGTGTGAAAGCACATATCTAGAGAAAGATGCAAATGATGTCTGCTGCACTGAAAGCTCCCAAGAACACAGCAGCTTCCATAATTCCTAAATGGAAAAGGTTTACAACAACCAGTTCTCTTCCTAGAGCCGGCCAGCCTACCAAACTAAGTAATCAGAGAAGAACCCTGGTAAGAGAAGCGACAAAGAACACAATAGTCACTGACTGAGATTTAAACAGAACTGAGGTCTTTTCTTCCCGATTCTGCCGATCCTACTGGATTGGCAGCACAGGAGAGAAGGCCGCAAATTGCAGCCTCTGGGGTTGTGTGTTTTAAACCCCTATACTAATTAGACAGTCAAGAAAACACAGAAGTGGCAAAGCTTATGTTCCTGAGTAACATTATTCACAGTCCCAACGTCAACCCAAACTAATGTTTCTGGAGAGACCTGAAAATGCTTGCCCATTGACAGTCCTCATACAACCTGACAGAGTTCAAGAAGGTTTGTAGAGAAGAATGGCAGAAAATCCTCAACTCCAGGTGTGCAAACACTGTGGTGTCATACGCAAGACGACTGGAGGCTGATATTACTGCCAAAGGGTCTTCGACTAAGTACTGCGTAAAGGGTCTGAATATCTATGGCAATGCAAAATTTTAGCTTTTACTTTACGACAAATTAGCAAAGATTTGTGACATTCTGTTTTGACTTTGTCAGTATGGGGTATTGAGTGCGGAACGATGGGTGAAAACTTGAGGTGCAAGATAACAAAAGGTTAGAAAAATGAAAAGGTTTGTAGACTTTCCAAATGTGTTGTAGATATAAGAATACAATATGAGATTGATAAATTAATGATCAATATGAGATACGTAAATATTAGGTAAATGATGTGATTAACATATGAGAAAGAGGTGAAGATTAGTGTTGAGCCGATCTTGACTTTTCAGGATCGATTTTAAAATCCGATTTCCGATCATTTTTCATTCCAACCCGATCTCGATCCCGATTCCGATCCCAATGCAAGTCAATGGGATTTTTTTATTAATCGGAGATCAGATTTTAAAAGCAATCCTATTCACTATACAGCATGGAATCTAACAATTGAACGCTTTAATTGTTAGAATCCAGGCTGTGTAGTGAATCACTAAGTAGCCAGAGGATTTTTTTTTAATCCCTGGTGTCCACTTACCTCCAGAGATGGCTGCTCCGCTGCCTTTCTCGCTGCCACTCCACACTGCAGTCTTCTTTGCCTCGTTGCTCCCTGCCTCCCAGGTTAGGAGAGTGTGGGCGGGTACTGGGAGGGGAGACGTCACGTCTCCCTGCCCTGTACCCGCCCACACTCTCCTAAGCCACAAGCCCCGCCTTCCTAGCTCTTTAAACACTAACCTGGGAGGCGGGGCAGTGAGGCAAAGAAGACTGCAGCGGGGAGTGGCAGCGAGAAGAACACCGGAGCAGCGGAGCAGCCATCTCTGGAGGTAAGTAGCTACGAGACATGTTAGTTTAGTCTCCCTTTAGAATGAATGAAAGCAGCCGGCGCGCAGGGGGTTAAGGCTGTGTGCCGGCTGCTTCCATTCATTCCTATGGAACCGCAGCGGAGCCTTCACACTGAGTATACACTATATACTCAGTGTGAAGGCTGAGGGGAAATACTGGGGAAATAATACTTGATCTCGATCCCACCTAAATAGATCGTGTTCGGAATTCCGATCGCGAAATTTTCTCTATCGCCGATCGGAATCCGATCTTTTCCGAACACGATCGCTCAACCCTAGTGAAGATACAAGGATAGATTATGAGACGGAGAGATCTATAAATGTTTACATTTACATATGTAAATTATATGAGAGATAAATAAAAAAACAAACAAACGATAGATAGATAGATAGATAGATAGATAGATCAGGAATTAGATTGATAAACTAATGCACAGATGGATTGATTAGGAGACGAATACATTAGATATGTGTCATAGAAGTTTAGATCCTTGGATTTATAGATATTTCACCTCTTTTGATTGACTAATTGGTCGAAGGCCTGAATAATCCTGAGTATATAAATAGCAATATTCACCAGTTACAGAAGATGCTAAGAAACGATGGATCTTTTATGAATGTTTTATAAGTCAATTAAAATAGCTTCAAGAGCTGGTTACATCTAATGAAGAATGGAATATCCGTCCTGACCACACTAGACGGGGCAGAGGATAAGAACTGGAGGTCACAGGGAGCCGCAGCTAAATGGGCTTTATATCTTATTTAGTACCAAGTCAGACTGGCCTGTACGTCTGTAGAAAATGTTCACTTTAGGTGTCTGGTACTTTTCAAGACATTGATTCGACATGGTTCAGAAATATGTCTCATTGTTGATATGTTGTCACAGCTATGAGATGGATTAGATATGAGAGATTGTTCTAAAAAAGACTGTAACCTGGTCTTTAATATACGGCTGTAGACAGACAGCATACCTGTTAGTATCCGAGGCTTGTAACCTGGTGCCTCCTAATTCAGGGAACAGAGACGACAAGGCTGGATAATTTTCCACTTCCGATTTTACTTCAGGCAACTGGGACCACTGTAAATATACATTTCCTTTTTACTCTGCAATAGACTGCAATATAACAATAATAATGGCAAATATGTTGTTGGAGTTACCTATGGAAACGACGGCAGTTTCCTTATAGGTATAATGAAAACAGAAAGTTCACAGAGGAAACCACATTTTTTTCTGCATGTTTTTTTTGCTGCGGCCTACTACATGGGGCCTTAGCCTGAAGTAGAACTCCCAAAAATCATTGTATTCTCTGATATGTTAGGGGGTGTTCACACTAACGTTGGTGTTTGCTCAGCAGTGTCCGTGACTATTGTCCGTGCAAGATTCTAGCAACGTACACTAGCTGTTCCGTTTGCAATTTCCATTCATTTCAATGGGATTTTACCTTGTGTCCTTTAGTGTCCGTTTACAACCATGTCCGTTTTCTCAAGCGGATAAAAAAATCCTACAAGCAGGACTTTTCAAACGGACAGTAAGAGGCCGTTCACACAGAGTAACGCGCCGCACATTGTGCCCCAAATACAAGTGTAAAATCCAGTAAGCCATTGAGTTCAATGGCTTTTTCCCCCCCGTATAACGCAAATAATTTTGCGCACGTAATATTATGCGCGCAAAATTACGCGCGTTATACAAAAAAAAACGTGTATTTGGGGCACAATGCGCGGCGCATTACTCCATGTGAACAGCCCCTAAGTGTCCGTTTTTTGAGGTCTATGAGCAACGAACATATAACAAACAGTAACTGATAGCCATCAGTTACTGTCCGTTTGTGTCCATTATGATAGCTGTCCGTTTTTTTTAAACGGACAACTCAGCGGACACCAACGTTAGTGTGAACCCTACCTGAATTAAAATTGCAATTAATTGTAATTTTACCTCGATTACGATCAATGCCGATTAATGAGGTCACACCCTTTAAAAACATGCCCCTTTTCAAGTGTGAGTAGGTGTTGTTTTGTTAGTCTGGCGGATCCATTTGGTTTGAATAAGTATGAGTATAACTAGCAGAAATCCATGGGAGGTGAGCAAACATTAAAAACCAGTGTTACTCCCCTCCCCTGGGCTCCGCTGCTGCTCCAGGCCTGATGAATGACGTTAGAGACCACTGAGGTCTGTGAATGGGCCTCAGTGGTACATGGCGTTGTGACACAATGAAAGCATGATCAATGTCTTCACACTTTCATCTTTGAGTCACTACGGCATGTGACAGCTGAGGACCAATCACAAGCCTTAGCAGTCCCTGGCATAATTCAGGAGTCTGGAAGAGGACGAAGATCACTCCCGGAGCCCAGGCAAGGACAGTAACACTGTTTTTTATGTTTTCTCCCATGGGCCATGCTAATCATACTCTGCCATCGCCATCTGAAGAGTCCCAGAATATAATAGCAGTTCCAGTCCAGACATGTTCGGTCTGAATGAAACTGCAAGTAAATGCTCACAAATAATGTAATAACCAAACTGAAATAACTGACGTGCCGAATATTATGTTAGTTATCTGGATTGATGGGCAGTTTCGGTTATTTTTCTCTATTAGGAGCCACGGCGACTCAGCTGTGAAGTGGCAGGCTAAGTTGTAGAGAAGCGTTATCAAGTACTAAGGCGCATGGTCCATAAAAGTTGCCAACGCTCTGCTGACTCAGTAACTGCAGAGTTACAAACCAATTGTTTGAGACCTGTCTGACTGCATTGTACCAAGTGTAAAGTTTGGTGGAGGAATAATGCTATGGGGTTGTTTTTCAGGGGTTGGCCTAGGCTCCTTAGTTCCAGTGAAGGTAAATCTTAATGCTTCAGCAGACCAAGACATTTTGGACAATTTAGCATTATGCAGGGAAGGGTATGAGGAAAAAACACAGCTCTACGTGCAAAAAATATGTGTATGCGGTAGTTGAAAAATCGCACTCACGTTATTTCTGGAGGAGGTTGAGTCTGCCCGGAAAATTCCCTTTCGGCTAGGGTGATTGCAATCCACACGTTCAGAAGTAAGATTCCAGCAAAATCATAGCTCCTTGGTTAAAACTTAGCGTTTATTGATTGTAGACAAAATTCATAAAATCATAATCATTTGTGTGATGAACCACACTAGATACATGCAATCGATGGAGCAACAGCTGACGCGTTTCGAACACAGTAAGTGTTCTTAGTCATAGCTATGACTAAGAACACTTACTGTGTTCGAAACGCGTCAGCTGTTGCTCCATCGATTGCATGTATCTAGTGTGGTTCATCACACAAATGATTATGATTTTATGAATTTTGTCTACAATCAATAAACGCTAAGTTTTAACCAAGGAGCTATGATTTTGCTGGAATCTTACTTCTGAACGTGTGGATTTTGGACAATTGTATGTTTCCAACTATGTGAGAACAGTTTGGTGTACTAGTCTCTCTTCTGTTGCAGCATGACTATGCCCCAGTGCACAAACAGGCCTAATGACATGTTTGGATGAGTTCTGGATGAATGGGCTAAAATTCCCTTAGACATGTTCCAAAATCTTGTACACAAACCTTCCCAAAAGAGTGGAAGCTATTTTAAGGAACCAACTCTATAGGAATACCTATAGATTTAGAATGAGATGTCCTAAAAGCTCCTGTAGTTGTCCCATTACTTCTGTCCTTAAAGTGTAGATATGAGATATATACATAGATGGATACATAAATACATGATATATTGCTTTCTTACATATATTATTGATGATGGCTAAAATATAAACGTTAGTACATTACAGTACATTATAGCAAACCTTAGACTGTTTTTGTTTTACAGAACGGGTTCCAGTCCTGTATATACCTCTATCAAAAGTTCCACTGACCTTCGAGTGCAAGATCTACAGGTGAGTCCCTAGTATGTGTGCAGTAAAGTTCTTACAGTTTCTTCAATACATTTGTATTGATATTTTGTGCCCTGCTCCTTTCTTTTATATCATTGCACTTTTTAGGTTGTGGTTTCATAATAACTGTAAAGCCTCTGATTATAAACCATTGTCCTGCATTGAAGTAGCCTCCTGAATTCATTACATGATGCAAAAGATGATGGGCGGGATAGCATCAATCTCTCTACGCCAGTTTTCCCATGTACAGAGCTGATATTGAGGTGCACGTTTGGTGCAAGACCCTTTTTTGTACTAAACATGTGCCACAAGCCCTGGTCATGCCTAGCCTGCCACATTGTGGGAATGTGGGATGGGGTGGGGTTGTCTTAGCCAAACAGATTTCTTGGCAGCAAGGTGGCTCAATGGTTAGCACTGTAGCCTTGCAGTGCTAGAGTCCCAAGATTGAATCCTACCAAGGACAACATTGGCAAGGAGTTTGCATGGGATTCCTCCAGGTACTTCAGTTTCTTCCCACAATCCAAAGACACACTGTTAGGGATTTTAGATTGTCCTATATGGGACAGTGACGAACAACGCCTGTAAAGTGCTGTGGAATATACTGGGGCTATACAAGTAAGCAAACTAATAAATAACTTATTCCAGTTTTATGTAGTTTTAATGGAAACCTACACCAGGAAATCTACCAACTATATATTTCCAATCTGGTTCCTAGTCGCAGTCTCTTCATAAATCTCTCTCCCCTGCTCTTAATACATTCGTCCAGATAAGTTTACTTATCCCCGCCCCAGATTTTTGGCCAATGACTGCTGCGCTAGGCAGGACGTGACAGTCTATGACTCTCTTACACATTTTTAAATCATTAGTCCTTATTTTTAGGCAGTTTTTTTGCATTACACTTACTATGTGCAAATTTCTGAGGAAACTGAGGATGCTATTTTATAACAATTTGGAAAGATACTTTTCTGATCAGTTTGACATATTGTTTCATTTAAGACTATGAAGTATAGTGGAGTTCCTTTAATCTAAATCTACTAGATGTCAGATTATTGGATGGATTGTTTCTTGTTATTTTACTTTTATATTGTCAAATATTTATATCTTTTGCTGTTCTATTCTGCAATGTTTCTATAGTGTAACACTGATTATATCCAACAGATGGATTATAATATAGTATTGAGGACACTGCACATGTCAATGCATAGTGTTTATAGTTTTTCAGACTGATATTAAACTGCTCGGATGCTGTAAGGCCGGATCCTAAGCCTGGAACCTACACCTGGGGCTTAGGCCTATTCAAGATCCGCCCTGGACCACACATACAGTCCTATGAAAAAGTTTGAGCACCCCTATTAATCTTAATCATTTTTAGTTCTAAATATTTTGGTGTTTGCAACAGCCATTTCAGTTTGATATATCTAATAACTGATGCACACAGTAATATTTCAGGATTGAAATGAGGTTTATTGTACTAACAGAAAATGCGCAATATGCATTAAACCAAAATTTGACCGGTGCAAAAATATGGGCACCTCAACAGCAAAGTGACATTAATATTTAGTACATCCTCCTTTTGCAAAGATAACATCCTCTAGTCAGACTTTTAATCATAAATCGCAGCAAGTCTGACTATTTCAACCAGTGATTTCAGTTAAAAAAAACCTCTTTTATAATTAATGGGTTCCATCGGGATCTGTTGTGTCCATCATAGCATCCTATAGATCTGTTTTTCTGTTTGCCAGGACCAGAAGAATGCATAACTAAACACTGATGGGAATACAGCCTCACCTGTATATTTGGGATCTTTTCCTCTCTTTTTCTGTATCTTAGAGTTTCAAAGCTATGATGTGTGCTCTGAGCTACTCAGATTAGAGATGAGCGAACACTGTTCGGATCAGCCGATCCGAACAGCACGCTCCCATAGAAATGAATGGAAGCACCTGGCACGGAGACTTTGCCGGCGGCCGACCGCATAACCCCCCGCGTGCCAGCCGCTTCCACTCCTTTCTATGGGAGCGTGCTGTGAGCGTGCTGTTCGGAACGGCTGTTCTGAACAGTGTTCGCTCATCTCTAACTCAGATGTCTCATATTCTAATTCTGCCCCTTTTGCCCATCATGCAGTAGCATTTATTACCCCTTATTCCCTCTACCAGATTAAGTATCACACACACACTAAGGGAGAGATTCTGCTGTATTGTCTAGAACAGGGGTAGGCAACCTTTGGCACTCTAGCTGTTGTAAAACTACAACTCTCAGTGTGCATACTTGCTGTGATGTTCTTGTAACTCTCATGGAAGTGAATTGAGCATGTGGGGAGTTGTAGTTTCACAGCACCTGGCGTGCCGAAGGTTGCTGATCCCTGGTCTAGTATTTGCTGGTTCAGTCTAAACTGATATTCTTTGGTGAGCGAAGGATACTCTTAATAATACAGTAGGGGTTCTTTAGCCCATGTGCATACTTTTGTTGGAAAAATGTACAGTAGTGCAATGCAGGTTGGTAATATTGCTAATGTATGGCTGTAACAAAGTAATTCCCATCTTTCTTTTAGTAATGAATATCTGCACCTTCTCTGCGTTCAGTGGTTCTCCATAAGACAGCTCTGAATGTTTGAGTCTACAGACTGGGTAAGTCTAATATTATATTATTTTAGTCAATTGTCTTATTTCATCACAATTTCCATGCGACAGCTACCTTTCCACTTCACTGTCAGCGTTCCAGACTCATTGCCTTGTAGCTGAACCCTGATCATTGTAGTCAGCGATATTCTGCTCAAGAAATGATACTTTATTTCCTGGCTAATCCCTTTTAAGTCTTCCCTTCCCTCCTTGTATCATTCTTTTCCTGGCATATCACTCCCCCACCTGTCAGCACTTCAGTTTTTAGAATATCCTTCTTCTGGTGGCATCTCATGATCCTCAGTCAACACAACCCCTCAGTCCATTTCACCTCTTTTCTCATAAAATGGTTGTATGTTGGTTTGATCCAGGTTGTTTGTTTTAAGATATATAGATGTGTTCCAATATTTCTACACCAAGCTACCGTTCATAATATGACCATGGCCCATGTAGTACAATCATCGTAGATATCAAAACTGGCTATCCTGGTGATTTGGAAGCCTCCAGATGAGAGAACTTAAAGGGGTTTTCTGGGAAAAATGTTATTTTTTTAAATAAGCCAGGAGAGGTGAAAAAACCCCAAAACATTACCATCTTTTCTCAGTGCTATGGTGCCACCCAGCATGGTCCAGTCCTGCTGGTCCGTTGTTGCCTTCTGGTGGAAGTCCCCACCACACTTGACTGCAGTGACCTCAGCGAAGGACACGTGCCATCACTACCTCTAACATCCTTTCCTGAGGTTTATGATTGACCTTAGCGGTCACATGACCACTGAGGTCAATCAGCGACTTCAACAGAAAGGAATTTCACTTTGAGAAGACAGCCCAGCAGAAGGACCGGCCCACACTTGGAGGACACAGGAGCATTGGGGACAGGTGATTATGAGGTTCTTTTCTAGTAGACTAGTCACCTTACAAAATCCTAAGGGCTAGTTCATACGGAGGAAGTTGGCAGCGGATTTTGAAGCGGAATCCGCCTCAAAATCCGCTGCCAAAAATGGCTCCCATTGACTTCAATGGAAGCTGCTCGCTTCTTTTTTCTGCTACCTAGTAGCATTAAAAAGAAGCAAACTGCCCTATCCTGCTACGTCCACGGCGCGAGGCTTCGGCCCATTCATTTGGGCCTAATCCATCATGAAATGCCGCAACGAGATGCATTGTTCAGTCATGGCAGCCGTGACTGAATGTGTACATGCGGAACTCCGTGTGAACTAGCCCTAAGGCTCCTACCTATGATCTGCCAAAAAGCACTGATGTCTGAATAAAAAGAAATTGAAATGAATGGGCAAGTATGGCATTCATGAAAAATTACACCATAAGTACATCAAATGTGGACCTGCACTGTTTGAATAGTATCTGACTCTGTAGAAAGACAACCCATTGACATAGTAACATCCAGTTGTCAATTTATTCATTCATTCCCAGAGTAAGGCTTCGTTCACATCTGCAGTCTATGGGGTCTGTGTGCTTTCACTGCCCCTCGCTTGCAGTTGCATTCGGTATTCCAATCGGGGGGTCCCCATGCGAACACCCCAAACGGAATACTGAACGCAGATGTGAACGAAGGGTAACAATGCAATGTAGAATTTCAGGAAGCGTAACTAGAATATACAAATATAGTACAATATAGAGCTTTAAGAAAAAGTGCTGCAAAATGATTTCTCGGGAAGTGCAAATACTTCCTAACACAAACATGCATTACAGAGCATGACTGTCATCAGTGAGAGTGACAGTACAGCCCCACCAATTACCTCAAGCCGACATCTTGTCTCATAATGTCATAGCAGCTTTTACTAGAGTCAGGTCATAAAGGCATGGCACTGAATGATACAACAGTTCCCCGCTGATGTTACACGTTTCTCATGTCTCTTGACATTACTGTTCCTTATTTCTGTTTGTATCACTAGGAGTAACAGATGGGCTTCCAGAATAATTTTCTATGATATAGACCCCCTAGGTGCACAACTTTGTCATATGCGGCCATAAGGGGCACAGGCACTGTGGACACTATATGTTTTGCGTATAATAGGCAGCACAGTATATGACAATAGCCTTTGGGGTACTTTAACCTGTAATTTGTTTAAACAGAGAATACTTGGCTTGGGAACGCTGCAAAGCGTTGATAGAGACTCCTTTCTAGTACGCTAGTGAAGTCTCTGTTGTAGCTGACAACTACAGTGCACCTGACATGAGGTTAAACTGCAATCTGCAGACTCATTACTTGGGGTCCTCTAGTTAACATGTCCAGCAGAAGACGTCAACATTGCCGAGACATTTCTGTTGAGCTGGAATTGTAGGAGTGAGTCTGTAGACGATTGCCATCAAGGCGCTCAGGGAGGGAGCCACATATACCCTCTCCAGCAAGGGAATGATTTCAGAGTAGGTGGCAGAAACGGGGAGAGCGTTTTGTGCTGTCACTTCACAGAATGTCACCATGCTAAAGAGATTTTGCCGTCTAGAAAATCACTTCCTGGATAGAAGCCGCTGCTGCTCCAACCTGATAGCATTATGCATCAAGAAATTAATTTTGCATAGTATACAATTTATGTGTCTTATGGGCCACCTTGTTTAAAAACTGCTTACCTCCCGAATATGAGAATTTCCCTGAGTCTGACTTACTTTTATTTTTGGGGTTTTTTCTACGGCAGTCAGACTTGAATTTGCTGTTTTATTCTTACCTTCTTAGTAAAAATCCTTTTATCACACAATAGGTAATTTATATCCATTACAACCCTTTCAATCGTATTCAGCGAGCCTGTCAGTGCCTTTGGCACAGTAATGATTAATGTGATCTAATAATAGGCTGCCATTATAATACCTTAGTAAAACATGTACTAACATCCCATTCACATCTACCGAATTCATAGCTTCCTATAACATTTATGCTGAAAGACAGGATTACTGTTTTGTAGCTCTCCCACCCCCCTCGCTACTCAGACGTAATGAAATTTACTATTGCCCAGCCCTCTCTGTGAGCCTTGGAGGGGGGTAATCTCAACAGTGAGGTCTGCATTGCTATGGATCAGTATATTAACCCAGACACCTGACTGTTATATAAGAGGGTTTATACATCATTACAGATTAAAACCTATACAACTCGTCAATGTTATTTTAGATTATCTGCTGGGTTCTCTAAAACTGGATGGATGGAACAGCTAACAATACTATTACCAGTGTCCAGGGTTGAGACAAGGTGTAACACGCAGAAGGCAGCTGTCTAGGGCACCATTGTGTGAGTGTGGGGGGCAGGGGTGAAGGTGGGGATGGGGGGGGGGATTTGTGAATTAGAAATGATAAAAACAAGGGTTTCTGCCAGTATTTAATGATCTTGTTACATTATGAAATGCATGGGCAATATGCAATATAAATATTCTTGCTAGGAACTGCAGCGACAGATACAGGGAGGCCACTCTATGGGACAGAGACTAATCCTGAAAACAAGCCAGTTTCTATTTGAGCATCCATTGAAAGGTGTCCACAATCTTTTTAAAGCCATTTTCCATTTAAATGAAGGTTAAGTTATAGTATTATCTGGGAAACGGCGTTTGAAGTTTCCACAATTCCCATTTAATGGAAACTAGGTATATGTGGTTCTCTCTCCATTGATGTTTCGGTCAGTCCCTATCAGGATCCTCCTTCCTGTAATGAAACCATGTGTATATGGCCCACCATTCCATTGAAGGTTTCACTCTGAACTTTTAGAGAAGAGGTGGCCACCATTTATTTGTAGCCATCTTCCCCTGAAGTAGATTGAACTATCCTATGAGTGAACTTGTAGGTTTTCAAGACTCCTATTCATTCAGTGGAAACTACATATATGTGAACTCTTTACTGAAAATTGACTCAGCCAATGCATGTTAGTAAGGCTGAGTTCAGAGTATTTTTGGATCGGAATTTTTCGCGGAGGCAGCTTCAGGTTCCGGTCCAAATATGGGGCAGCTGCGACTGAATGCCGATGCAGTGCATTGGCATACATTCGCGGCACTGCGATCCAGATTAGGCCCAAATGAATGGACCTAGACAGTGGTGTCTTCAGGTGGATTGGCGAGGTGACTCTGCCTGAAGAATAAGTATGTCCGTTCTTTTTTCAGGGAGACGGAACAAACGACTCCTGGAAAAAAGAACTGACCGGTTCCCATTGATTTCAATTGGAGCCGTCTTTTTGGTCAGGATTTTGAGGCGGATATAGCCTCAAAATCCTGACCAAAATACCCTGTGTGAACTCAGCCTAACAGTATCCTATGAGTAGGGCATATGTAGGTTTCCAGAATTCCTATTAATTTGTTGGAAGCAAGATATATGGTAAACCCTTCGGCAAAGGTTAATCCAGGCCCACCCTGTTCTTGATCACTTGGTGGTTTACTACAAACCCTATGAATTGTCTTTTTTTTCCCTAAATATTATTCTAAGGCATGTGAAATGTGAAGATAACAATGAAGTCAATGAAATCCTTCTTTCTGACTTGAATATCAAGTCAACAAGCGTCATTGCTCAACTCTATTGTTTTACTAATTGATTTTCTAATCAATTCATTACCTTTCTCTATTTAGCATTCCGAAGACAATTAAAGTGAGGTGGATGCAGGTCCAAATGACAGACAGATATTCACATGCATCACATTTAGCATATTTCAGTGTACATTTCCTTCAGTGTTGGGGATCTAGCAGTACCCTTCCCCCCACCTTAACAATATGCATTCATATGAATCCTATTTTGTCCTCCTCTTCGATTTCTTATTTTTAATATTACAGAGCTGACATGATTAGAATTTAGCTTCCAGAGTCCATTTGTATCACCAAATCCATATTTATGTTCTGATTGAGCTGGTATTGAGCTTTCTGTCGTATATTAGTATCTTTTGTTTATGGGCTTCTATGCGCATATCAATTTATCTATTAACCTCAAGTATATATTTTATTATTTTTTGCCTCAGCAATAAATATTACCTGCATAGTCTCTGCATTGGAACAGATATTGACAGTGTCCGGACTTGATTAATTTCAAGGTGAGTATATGCATGGAGAGGGGAAAAAAGCGAGGAACACAAGATGCAATCATTTCTTAAAGAAGAAGCAAATTTGCAGAAATTGCTACAATACTTTGTGTGCTGTGATGTTTTTGTTTTGTATTGCCATCTTCTCAACAATCCCTATTTTATAGTCCATTTTTAACCCTGTTCTAACAACTGTTGGGAAAGAAAGACAAGAGGCTGTTTGGATTTTGACACCACTTGCCAGATTATATTGGGACCCTTGCATAGTGAGTAGAGAACTGAGACATGGTCTGTGGCAAAAAATGTGGATCCAAGGATGTCTATTAAGTATTTTTTACTTTTTTTAAATATATTTATGGATAGCTTCTTCTACCAGAAGATTTGGCATAACGGTGGTTAATGGAAGCTGGCTGCAAATGTACACGCGGGTGTCACTTAGAGACTAAAGAAGAGCGAGATGCATTCTAAATTCTCTACAGACATACATCCAATACTCATGCCAAATATAGACTGAGATTTACCGAAGTCAGTTGAGAATTTATGACCACTTTGGGAGGCTGCCATGCCACTCTGGGGGATACCCTCTACACCAAGATAGATGTGAGTGGTGGTTAATGGACATTTAAATGAATGTCGCTTAGAATGCTAATGACTGTCACACTTCTGTGAATAACCCCCTTGACACAATTGCCATTCGGGTGAAATACAAGTATCTCAAAAGTCAACGTTTGTAGAGCCAAGTGAGCAATCTTACCATCACAGAGCAACATACACAGAATGCATTGTGTCACACGGAAGATCGATACACCTACCCAAGTCCTATCATTTAAAGGGCCCTACCAGTGCATTTATAGAAATAATTACCCTACTTTTATCACTGCTATAGGACTTGTAAAAGTATTGAACTGTAAGTTTTCGTATTTGTCTTCATTACTCTATAGCCAGATGTGGCTCTCAGTTTTGTTCTAGATCAACCTATAATGGTTTTAGACCCAATTAATTCCAATTCCATTAGCTTGCAGTTTCAGCCACTCTTATGGTGTTTTGTCGACCAGATTGGTGATGTCATCATGAATGAAGTCAAGTCAGAAAACCACCATAGACAGAAAGGGTGTGGCACATCACTACGCTCCGAATATACTACTGAATCCTTGTAGCAGATGTTTGGGTTTGGCTGGTGTCATCAATGTTTAACATCTGCAATATTTAGTTGGTGACCAAGGGCTTGTTTACTTGCAAATGAATGTTGCCTGTAAAAGATATCCAGGCAATCTGAGACATACACAAACAATATATCATAACAAAGAAGCCTAAAGAACCCAACAGCTGCTATCAGTCAAGAACGCTTAATGTATCCGTCATATTCTGCACTAATCCCTGACATCACCCATCTCACTTACAGCTATAACGTGTCCTAGTAACTCGTCTGTTAAAGCTATATTTGAATGCAACCTAAAGGTGACATCACTGTACCACCAACAAAATGGCCTGGTTTCCTTTCACCTGCTTGGGTCGAGAACCCTTCATTTAGATTGGAAATGAAGGCTCCCTGTTTGTTGTTGCCGTGTTGCTATTGTCTTAAATGCACGCTGATTATAGCTTTCAGAAAGCGCTCGTTCTCCTTCAAGTGACATATGTAGGTCATCCTTCCGTGATAGGAGGAAGACAGAAATGTAAATATTATACATTGTAGTTACGGGATTAGAACATAACAACCAATGCAGGATACCTTCTGGAAGGAACACAAAGCACATTAACAATAAGACGTAATCCTGTCTTCACCCAACATGCAATTAGACGCACATTCCCACAACTACCACTTCTTTACTTCCCAATTCTTCTTCTTTTTATTAATTCCTGTTTGGATATCAACTGGGGGTGGAATTTGGTTTTTGTCGTGATTCGTACTTGAGGGTGAAAACATATTAGGCTCTAGAAGATGTTTTCCTCTCTCAGGTAATGTTAGAACGTGATTCAGCATTCAGCAATCAACATAATTAATTATCTGTTTTGCATTCACTCAAAAACATCTTCTAAAATCAACAACAAATAAATGGTATCTCTTTGAAGCAACTTAAAACACTAGGAAGCTCCGTTTTTCGCCCCACACTTGCAAGTTGAAAGTTACGGCTTCTGCTTTATACTGTAGAAAGGAGGGGGAGTATGGTGTGGATTGGCAGGCTCCAACAAAGGGTTAAATGCAGACATTTTAACTCTTACTTGCCACTGTGGGCATCTTTGTTGATCATTTTTAGATATAACCTGTGGCTTAGATGAGGTTATTTTTGTAGTATACAGAATTGATACATGGCGGTGTACTTAAAGTCCATATGGGACCCCCAGCTTGTACCATTTTATGCCACAGTATCCGTATCTGTAGATACTGCAGCAGGTAATAAAGGTGGTGCTCTTTATAAGAAGTATTACAATCATCATGACCTCTGATAGCCACAGGTTCAGTATGTAGGACAGAAGCTGAGACTATCCAACTGGGAGGTTTTTGGGTGGTATATCATTTCTTGAGTTCAGGTCTACAATATTCTACAGACCTGAAACCAGCGCATTGCCTGTAGACCTCCTAGAGGTAGTAAAGCATAAAACCCTTGAGCAAACATGTACTATGAAATTTTCCATCAACTGTACTTGAGAAGGCCAAAAAGAACCCTGGCCTGGCTTCCCCTTTATGTTTGTAATGGCTACGAAAAGAACAGAGTCATCTTGAGCTAAATACCCTCTCTATTGTATGTACAGTAAGGGTGACAACAGAAGTTAAGGGAAGTGTGGGTCCTTTGCAACCATCTCATTTTTCTGTCAACATAAATAGGAGCACCTCTACTATTTAGGCATATGGACATCATAGGAAGGTGGGGTCCCTTGCATGGAATGTTGCAACCATTCTATCAGCCAACTGAAGACCTTCTAAAAAAATTAAGAGCTCTGCAGGACTCAATGTAACCCTACAATACATAGTCACTCATTTGTTTGAGTCATTCGATTGTCAGTGTGTCCTCTGTTGGCAATTCTGGAAACCAGAGCTCAATTAGAAAAGTTTCTTCTCTAGTGCTCTCCCAGTTAGTACAACCATATTATTTTACACAAGACCTCAGAAATTTTATCGTAAGAAATGGGAAGGGATGATGTTGAGTCACCAGTTGAATCTGGCACTAACTCATATAACAGAAAATACTAATATTTATTTTTGATATTTTCAAATAATGTTTTATACAAAGTTTCCTAAAATTATTCATTTATGGACAAAATCCCCCAAAACATGATAGGTCCATTTCCAGCTGATGTCCCTAGAGCCAGTGCTGTTCCCCTTTGCCCTGACACTACAGTGGCTTCAGTATCACTAAACTGTTTTGTAATGTTACTTGACTGTACCTTTGTTTCTTGTCCTCTCTCTGTTGCTCGCTTAGATGTTCGCTGGGCCCTGTTTGTTTAATCTCTGGTCTTCCCTGAAAAGCTTCAGGCTCTTTAGGTCTTTGCCGTTTCTCTAGAAAATCTCAGCATGGAAAATAGCAGTTTCTTCATTCCTTAATTGGAGCACGTGCATTAGCATTCAAAACAGTCTATGGGTGTAAGGGAATCTGTAAATAAGGAGCTGCCGTACCACCGACAGCCTCAAAACCAAGGCTGCTGATCTGTTAGTCTTTAACCATTTAACATTTTGTTCTTAACTAGTAACTGATATGCAGTCATATAGTAAACAGTTATAAAGCGCAATACCCATCCCTTTAACACTGCATCCAGTAGCATCATTGCCAACAGTCCCAAATTTTCTGGGATTGCCTCAACAGTCCTGACTGATTCAGCTTCTACCTTAAAAAAAGTGCTCTATGGATGATCGTCTCCTATCACCTCTCACCTGAGACTGCATTGTGTTGAGAGGCTCCTTGTAGCTGCTCTCTGCTCTAATTGATGGAGGTCCCACACAAGGGTCCCCTCTCTATTAACTCTGAATGCTCTGATAGAATACCTTAAAATGGCCTGTCTAAACCAGACAGCTCCACTATTAGACAAGTAGAACAAGTAGTTCATCTCAATCATGGAGGCAGTTCAGAATTATAAAGAGCAATAAGTTAAAACTGGTGCAAGATTTAGATAAATAACACCGGAAAAAAAAAAACAGATTATCTCTTCCAGTAATGCCAGGTAAGGGCCCTTCACGGAGCCACTCGACAGTCAGGTCTTGGGCATTGCCCATACCCCTATAATACTTAATAACACAGATAATCCAATGATTTTTTTTTCTATCCTCATGTTAGAAAAATCAGCCTTTATACATACAGTTGTTACAAAGAATTTTTTGCAATGAATACATCTGCACCTCGACCTCTGCCGATCCCCCTCTCCCATTGTTAAGAAGTTTTCCTGCACACACTCTGTGCAACGCGTGGATAGAATAGGAGCATTTGTACAACGTCTCAGCCCTCGCCTGATACACATCTCCATGAAATGTGAATATATTCAAGGCCACTACAATTACAGTCCTGTATTTATCATGATACCATTATCAGCATCGCCTTGAGTTGCAGATGGTGCTTTTAACAGGTCAGAAGTTAGGTAGATTTGGCAAGGATCAGTGGCAAAGCCAAAAGAGCAGCCGTGAGAACAAATTTTCCCTCGTCTATCTCTTCTCGTAAGGTATTTCAGAGGAGACGTGACGTCTGTGAACAAGGCTGTCATAGGAGGAATGCCACTGATACATTTCTGAGATGTCTGCTACTTTCTATACCCAAGTTGTTGTGGTAAGACTAACAAAGAATAACTTACTGCTTCTTTGTAAATGATTTAGGAGCCAGAAGTGGCACATAGTACACAAATGCCAAGATGATACATCCCGTTCTAAGGGTGAGACTGTACAGGAAAGCTTTCTGAGGATTTTATGTCTCTGTCTCCATCCCATTCATCTCAGTCACTTCTTAGATACCAGCCAGTTGTCCCATTAACACATATATTACACCACTTGTTTTATGCATTTTATACACGTTATAACAATTTCTGTGTCTTTTATGGCAGGTGAATGGGTCTTGATGATAACAGGTGGTCTTAATTTGAAAAACTGTTGGAACTGTGCCAAGTTTTTGCACCAAAATTCTGTTGCAAGCTAGGCCTACTAATAAGTGGTGTAAAGTTAGACTAGACATTCTGAACGTTCGCCAGGTTATCAAACGGCATTAAACACTTTGGAAAACCTGGTGCAGTTTGAGACTATCTAGTCTAACTTTGCACTGTCAAGTATTATGTGACCCCGGTAAGTTCCAAGCCTACCTGTGGATATTAGACCATGCGGACAGCATCAAATACGGTAATATTCCGCACGTTGTACAGAGACAGAAGTAAATGGCTCAGTACACTGTGTAGTGACTGTGCCGTACTGTTACAGGACCGGTCACTGCACAGTATATGGAGTCATCTGCTGCTGGCTCTGTACACTGCTCAGAGAACAGCGGACCAGTGTTGAGGCGGGTCTTGGCCCCCAACAATCTTATATTAATGACTTATCCAAAGGATAGGTCATGAATATAATTCCTTAAATAATCTCCTGCTGCTAACCACAGTTAAGTGGAATGGAGGTGACTCTATGATCAGTACTGACTGTGTAGGGTGATACATCAACCTTAATATTACAAGTCCCCTGCTGAAATACACCGTGCCCCTTGAGGTACCACTGTCAGCGGCAGTGAAATAATGTGATGAGCAGACTGATCGCAAACTCAGACTAGAAATGTTTGCACCTAACTGTATAGAGTATCCCAGCAGCACAGAGTATCTCAGCAGCAGAGCTTTCACTGGTCTTGTGACAGGCAGTGACCTGTTCACTAACATAATAAGTGCAGGGCTAAGTGACACAGACTATGTTATGATGTGGGTAGGAGTATGATCACAGGTTACCATACAGTCCTATGAAAAAGATTGGGCACCCCTATTAATCTTAATCATTTTTAGTTCTAAATATTTTGGTGTTTGCAGCAGCCATTTCATTTTGATATATCTAATAACTGATGGACACAGTAATATTTCAGGATTGAAATGAGGTTTATTCTACTAACAGAAAATGTGCAATATGCATTAAACCAAAATTTGACTGGTGCAAAAGTATGGGCACCTCAACAGAAAAGTGACATTAATATTTAGTAGACCCTCCTTTTGCAAAGATAACAGCCTCTAGTCGCTTCCTGTAGCTTTTAATCAGTTCCTGGATCCTGGATGAAGGTATTTTGGACCATTCCTCTTTACAAAACAATTCAAGTTCAGTTAAGTTTGATGGTCGCCGAACATGGACAACCTGCTCTCAAATGATCTGAAAACAAAGATAGTTCAACATAGTTGTTCAGGGTAAGGATACAAAAAGTTGTCTCAGAGATTTAACCTGTCAGTTTCCACTGTGAGGAACATAGTAAGGAAATGGAAGACCACAGGGACAGTTCTTGTTAAGCCCAGAAGTGGCAGGCCAAGAAAAATATGAGAAAGGCAGAGAAGAAGAATGGTGAGAAGAGTCAAGGACAATCCACAGACACCTCCAAAGAGCTGCAGCATCATCTTGCTGCAGATGGTGTCACTGTGCATTGGTCAGCAATACAGCGCACTTTGCACAAGGAGAAGCTGTATGGGAGTGATGAGAAAGAAGCCGTTTCTGCACGTACGCCACAAATAGAGTTGCCTGAGGTATGCAAAAGCACATTTGGACAAGCCAGCTTCATTTTGGGAGAAGGTCCTGTTGACTGATGAAACAAAGATTGAGTTGTTTGGTCATACAAAAAGGCGTTATGCATGGTGTCCAAAAAAACAGCATTCCAAGAAAAACACTTGCTATCCACTGTAAAATTTGGTGGAGGTTCCATCATGCTTTGGGGCTTTATGGCCAATGCCGGCACCGGGAATCTTGTTAAAGTTGAGGGTCGCATGAATTCCACTCAGTATCAGCAGATTCCTGAGAATAATGTTCAAGAATCAGTGACGAAGTTGAAATTACGTCGGGGATGGATATTTCAGCAATACAATGTCCAAACACTGCTCCAAATCGACTCAGGCATTCATGCAGAGGAACAATTACAATGTTCTGGAATGGCCATCCCAGTCCCCAGACCTGAATATCATTGAATATCTGTGGGATGATTTGAAGCGGGCTCGGCGACCATCATGCTCGGCGACCATCAAACTTAACTGAACTTGAATTGTTTTGTAAAGAGGAATGGTCCAAAATACCTTCATCCAGGATCCAGGAACTGATTAAAAGCTACAGGAAGCGACTAGAGGCTGTTATCTTTGCAAAAGGAGGATCTACTAAATATTAATGTCACTTTTCTGTTGAGGTGCCCATACTTTTGCACGGTCAAATTTTGGTTTAATGCATATTGCACATTTTCTGTTAGCACAATAAACCTCATTTCAATCCAGAAATATTACTGTGTCCATCAGTTATCAGATATATCAAACTGAAATGGCTGCTGCAAACACCAAAATATTTATAACTAAAAATGATTAAGATTAATAGGGGTGCCCAAACTTTTTCATAGGACTGTATACTGCCACATCCTCACTTTGGCCCTAATGGGTGGATAAGTCACTGATACTCACAAGAACAGCCACCCCTCTCCTGAAACACTCTGTGCTGTTTGTGGACACTGACTAATTTCTACGTATCTCTACGTCTGTGTCCAGGGTTGTGGTGTCACTAGGCCTAACCACGACTTCAGCTGCTCTATTTTTCCCACAGCCCAACTTTTGGGCTAAGGCCCCACTTTGCGGAAACGCAGCTTTTTTTGTTGAAAAATTTGCTGCAGTTTTTTGAGCCAAAGTAGTGACTGAATTCCTATTAATGAACCTTTATTTGTTCTAATCCACCCACAATTGGTCCCAACTCCGACTCCACAGCCCTGTTTATGACTTCCTCCTTGTGTTCATTCTCATCCTCACACCATGACCGTCACCTTAATAGACAGTAAGTGAACAGGTGACCTCACCCACAATATCAGTGTACTCCTCTCCTTCTGCTGTCATCATTGCTGTGAATAGATTGGTTACAGGATCTTGTAGCTTCAGCCACTCCAGTGCAGTGCACAAGATGAAGAATGACAGCTAGCAGTTGCTTCATCCCTCGACAGATTCACCTTAAAGCAATGCCTTTTAAAGAAAGTTATTTCTATATAAAAAAAATAACGGTGTTAAAGTTGCTGATCCTAATACACATCCAAATGATTAAAAGGACATTCCGCTCCAGTTATTCATCGGAGTATATAATGCATAACTGATTAAAAGAAAAGTTAAGGATTTATGTGCACTTAAGCCTACAGAGAGATTTACATTTATGGCATAGATTCATAAGTACTTGGACGCATTTGAGACATACTTCATAACAGGAGAGACATCTGATGTCAGTGACAAGAGCACAGAGGAAAAAAAGCATCATATCTGATCGCTACAAGAGAACGCTCAACCTGTTAGGTATCATTGCTTTGTATGTGTCCAGTGTGAATACTGAAAAATTCCTGTAATCCAGCATTAACAGCTGGATTATTGGATATTCATAGAAAAATACAGAAGACGTACTTGCCGAAAACAACCTAAAATATCCAAATAATAATATAAAATATGCCATTCATAAGTCTCACAACTTCCAGATATTACAAATAAAATGATCCATCCTATTGGCACAAACCGTGCTGGACCCGTTTCAAGGTAAGTACATTCATTGAAGTAGCAAAGGCAATGTGTTTCAGATCACGGAACCGATACCTTTTCAAGTTGAAAATAAGCATGAATATTGATCAAATAATGACATACAATAAAAGAGAAAACGGAGGAAAAAAAAGAAGCCAAAAATCGTCACGTGATTTGTTTGAGAATTTTGGTGCCATGTTTTTTTTTCTTTTTCTCTTTTATTACTTGTTAGAGATTGTTGGGTGTTCATGGTTATTTTTGGTTCTGTGATCTGTTGCCTTTGTTACTTTAATAGATTTGCCAATAGGAATGATGATTTATTTGTATATATGGAGGCTTCATACCTGAAGCCATGGACATTTGTCAGGATTCAGTGGCGGCGGGGACAAGTGGGATTCATAAGGGTGTTGTACTTAGTACGACACTTTTAGATGAGTGTAATTCTACCATAACCAGTCAATTGTTTCATGATCCTGCACATGAAGCAATTAGAAGTGAGCGAGTAATATTCGATCAAGTAGGTATTCAAAATACTCGTACTTGGTCGAATACCACGCGGTAAATGCAGTACAAAATTTGATTCCCCTCCCACCTTCGCTGGTGCTTTTTTTTATACCAATAACTATGCAGAGGAGGTGGGACAGGAAGTAGGACAACATAGGCATTAAAAAAAAGAACGTATACAGTAGAGCTGAGCCAGTAGTGAAATATTCGAAAATTCGAAATTCCATTCGAGTAGACCTCAATATTCGACTATTCGATCGAATACCTACTCGATGGAATACTACTCGCTCATCTCTAGAAGCGATCCCTTTTGTTCTATGTTCAGCTTTGCATAGTGAGTTTCCATTAAGGACTAGGTCTCATAATTGATATTTCTGCTTATTCCTCTTTTCCAGATTAAATTAAAGCTCTTTGCCAGAATTATTTGCTGGACTTTCAACATCTCCAAACTGTCAGACGATAGATTCATAGATTTTTTTTTTTTCTGCTGTGTGTACAAATCCATTTTTTCATTTCTCTTCTCTATAATTTTTCTTCCCAGTCATCAGGAACTGTAAATTAAAGGGAATCTGTCACATTGAATATAGTATATGATCCACAGATAGCATATTACAGAACAGGAGGAGCTGAGCAGATTGATATGTAGCATGACTTGTCATTGAATGCTCTTTCTATTCTTAGGAGTCCAGTGGGAGGTCCTACTGTAACTGACATCCTTTCCAATATGACTTTGCATTTTGATATCACTAAGTAGGACCGCCTCTTGGACTCTTAAGCACAAAACCAGTGTGGATTTAAGTAAATAAAATGCAGGGTGTACGTTATCCTGACCTTGTGGAAGGCAGTACCTGATGCTTTATTGCAATAATGAAGGTGAGAATATAACATGAGGAGAAGGTAAACGATCACAGTCTGACAGTAAAAGCACTTGCACTTTCAGCAGCACAGAGTATTTCAGTAGATGAGTGTGCTGGTGTAATAAGGGACAGTGATCTGTGCATTCCTGTCAAGATGTTACTATGAAATGGGCCGCATGTTATGGGGGCAGTGTTACAAAGTGAGGGGAGGAATTATCACAGAGTTGTACCTTCAAGCAGCATAGTCTTTGATCATTCCCCCTTCCATCCTGACACTACTGCTTGTGATCTCCAGCCCTGTACTTTGTGATACCGTACGTCAAAATACATGTTTGAGACCCCACTAGTTCCACTATGCAAGTGTCTCCATCTTCCTCTGTCACGGCCACAGGTCACTTGGCTGACTGTGAATATTCTAAAAACGGTATTGTCTTATTGTATATTCACAGTAAGAACATACAAAGCTTATGAATACAATGAGCTTCTCAGCCCTCAGTCAAACACCCAGGGGGTAATACATCTACCTTGTTATCACTGCAGGATACCCTAAGAAACTTAACTATTCTTATCTCAATGATTTACGTGAAAACCCGTCAGAGAAAAACTAATTTGAGTAGGTCGGCGACCGTGGAGAACTGCACTTGCGCTACCATAAGGTACGACTGTTTTCCGAATGACTTTGATCTGCATCCTCTTAAAATGACAACATATGGCACCTTGTCAGAATCAGGTTGGAGTATTTCTAGAACTGGCTGCGATGATCTTTATTGTGGTAAATGCTTCTCTAGGAGGACGGCGGTCCCTGGAGAATATTATAGACGTTACCTTTAAAGAGAGAGACTTTTCAGGTCATGTTTGTGGGTGTAAGAAATACAAGGATAGCCTGATTGTGCCTGTGGATCTGATATGCTGTCACTGTGTATCACAGTAAAGTGACGCTGACATTAATCCTAGCAGAGATGTATTGCTTCCTTCACTTTTCATTTAATTGAAAAGTATTCACTCTTAATAATGGAGGATGATTTTCTTTATTCTTACTTTTTTTTTTCATTACAAGCATGCATATTGTCAGACACCTGTATACAGGACAAACTCTGCTACCTACCATGTGGGATTAAGTATGTTTAATATAATTTTGTAACCTGACAGATGCTGGATTATAAAATGTGCTGGATTATTGGATGGTAATAGAATAGGGAAAGATGTGAGGGAGTTACAAATGTGTGTGAGAAAGAAAGATAGAAATAAGATAGACACGTAGATCAAACTATTTTATATCTATGTATGTATCCTATTTGTGATTCTGTGTCTTACAATATCTGTCTCAGCTATTTACCTAATATAGGCAGGGGAGAGATGAGCCAAAAAAATGAGCGAGAGAGATGTGAGAGAGGAGAGAAAGAGAGAGATAACACAAGGAGAGAATAGATACGAGATGACAAGAGGTTTGTGAGGTACATAGATAAATCAAAGTGAGATACTCCGAGATATATAGGTAGGTAGGTAGGTAGGTAGATAGATAGATAGATAGATAGATAGATAGATAGATAGATAGGAGATGGATAGATAGATAGATAGATAGATAGATAGATAGATAGATGAAGATAGATAGCTAGATAGATAGATAGGAGATGGATAGATAGATAGATAGATAGATAGATAGATAGATAGATAGATAGATGAAGATAGATAGATATGAGATAGATAGATAGATAGATAGATAGATATGAAATAGATAGATAGATAGATAGATAGATAGATAGATAGATATGAAATAGATAGATGGATAGATATGAGATAGATAGATAGATAGATAGATATGAAATAGATAGATAGATAGATAGATAAATAGATATGAGATAGATAGATAAATAGATATGAGATAGATAGATAGATAGATAGATAGATAGATAGATATGAAATAAATAGATAGATAGATAGATATGAAATAAATAAATATTTAGATATGAAATAAATAGATAAATAGGTATGAGATAGATAGATAGATAGATAGATAGATAGATAGAAGATAGATAGATAGATAGATAGATAGATAGATAGATAGATAGATGGGTAGGTAAATAGGTAGATAGATAAGTAGATAGGTAGGTAAAATTTTACATAGGTAGATTTTTTTTTTCAGTGTTCGGACATTTCAACAGTTAACTCTTTGCCATGTTTTTTTCTGAGAAACAACCATATAACCAGCAGACAGTACCTCAAATGCTTTTCACAATGAAGCAAGAATTTATTATGACTGTGTGAAGGGTTCTGTAATAAAGAAACATGGAGGTCGGATTTTTCCAAGTGTTTTTTTTTTTCTTAAACAGTCCTATTAATATTGCAGTTTACAGCTACTGAAAAAGATCAAACTTGTTTCCAAAATTGTACTTGTGTGTATTAATCTAAGCCATAGTGCCAAACACATCTATATAGCTCTATCTATCTATCTATCTATCTATCTATCTATCTATCTATCTATCTATCTATCTGCTAGAAAACAGTGGTGACAACACAGGGTATCTTTTAGTTAGACAGCGCTAGTGACATCATGGAGGCTGCAGCCAGTCCATTGAGTTGAGAGCGGTACTGTATACAGCCTATCCTATAGAGTCCAATGAATACTAAATTCACCCTACAGACTGCTTTTCTTCTCATCCCCAAACTTAATTGACAAGCTGAAGGGTCTACCCCCACTCACTGGAATCGGTCCATGGGATAGCACTGCTATTGATATAGGAGATGAGTCATTATAATTTATACAGCCGATCGTCCCACAATAGGTCTGCACTGAGTTTAACCAGAATCCTTTATTTTCACAAAAATTTAGCCAGTATCTTTAAACCTAGGGCCATATTAATATTGGTGGGGCTCCCATATCAACTGATCCCCTATTGCGGCCATATTGCCTATCCCAATAAGAAAACCACAGAGTTAATGACCAGTTTATACTGTAGAAGAGAAAGCAACACTTATGCATGGCCACCTCTCTATCTATGCTTGACTGGATAAAATTGTCAGACAGCGTCAAAGGGACTGACATTTATCCAAGAGGTAGGGATCCCTAAGGTGAACGGCATGTGCAATACTCATATTATACATGTTATGCAAAGACAAAGCTAGAAAATCGTGGACAGGTAGTGTAAAGGCCACTTAAATCCTCAAGGTGGACACCTGCACTCAAATCATGGACCATAGTGGGACAACCTTGAATAAAGAACCTGATGCATTGCAATACCAGACATAACCCATAAATTAGGGTGGTGCAGTTCCTGCAGGATTTGTAAGAACAATAAGACTACAAAGCCTGTGATCCGACCTCATAAAGATACCAAGTGACTTCTGTGAACTGGCTATAATGTAAAATTATCCACAGTATATATTTACTCATAAGTCTTCTTTATGTAGTGGTATATGACTTGTATCTGTACATTAGATATATGATATGTATCTGTACATTAGATATATGATATGTGATATATTCACCCACTACCACGGATCATATAAGGGATATGTTACATTGTTTAGCAATATATTCAGCTGTTACCATATGCTGTATAATGTAGTGATCTACTATACAGTACATAATATAGTGGAATATACACCTGCTACTATACATTATGTAGTCATATATATCCAACTTCTTCTGTACATATAGTTATATATTCACCTGCTACCACACATAATAGAATAATATGGTATCTTCACCTTGTACTACAGTATATACTAACTATTGATATATTTACCCATTACACACATCATATTATATTGAATGTCCATCTTCCATACACTGTCTAGGGATGTATTCACCAGATATCATACATAATATAGTGATAAATTCACCTCCTACAATACATTATATAATGATATATCCAAAATCTTCTGTACATTTCTTTAGTGATATAAACCCACTGCCATATATTAAATAGTGATGTATTTACCTGCTACCTTATAACAGTGATATATTTATCCACTAGCCCATATTATATTGTGATATATCTACCTGCTTGTGTAAATTATATAATAATAAATTCATATACCTTATATAGTAATATATTCCATCACTACCATTCATTATATAGGGATTGTGTATATTCCGCCTCTATACATTGTAATATATTTACATTGCATCTAATTATTTCTCCTTCTGTTACTGTACATTATACAGTGATCTATTCCACCACTACTGTACATTATTCATTGATATATTCATCCACAACATCCAATAATGTCTCACTTTGTATGTCTCGGTTTAAGTTTACTCTGTGGAATGAGACTGATTCTGGTTGTGCTGAGATCAGTCTTTTCCTCCATTATGGCAATGCGGCCGTCCATCTGTTACTTGTCATTATTAGTATGAGGATCTGTATTTGTTGAGTGATAAAATATTTGGAAATCTGAACGTATCTCCTGCACACAGGAACGCCTTTGTTCTGCCGCGCTTTCATCTGAAGTTCTCAGCGCAGTATTAGAGCTGTTTTCCTGTGACGGCTGATCAGCGCACATCTGAATCATCTGCCTTGGCTCTACACGCTCAGGTGATAGCGAGGTCTATCAGGGAAGGGAAGACTCCGTATTGTGTCACATTTGGCAGGTAATCGGTGCGTTTTTATCACTTTCCAATAAGACATCTGCTTTTTATATAATCCTGGGAAACTGTGCGTGGGGTGGCCACTGCTTGGACGAGGGGCATCTCATCTCTCCTGGTCAGAAGGTCTCTCAGATAATTATCATATCCTCTCATGACTAATTTAGTAGTAGCATCCACTGTTAAGTAGCTCTTACATTATAAATAGATGTTGGCCAAACAAAGTACCTTGCCTGACATTCCCACACATGCACACTTGGACAAGCACTACATGTGCACTGAATGGAGAATGCCACTGCCAGACACCTCTGATAACTACTTATCTGCCCCGGAGTCTGTTGGGAGGCTCTCATATTCGATGATCAGCTGAGCTGATCAAAGTCGGTGAGTTTGGCCAATACACATCTGATGTGTATGGTTAGATTTAGTTTTATTTATATAGCCACAGCAGATCTAACTGAAAGCAGATCTCACCAAATTTTCCTGGATTATTAATGGTCTGTAGATGGATTTGTTCCAAGTTTCCAAAAAATTTAGAATTCCAGGTAACCTGAAACTTTTGGGATGTGTTTTGGACAAATTACTTTCAATGACAACCAATCCCTATCTAGTAAATTACTCCTATTACAGTGGAGCAACTATGGCTGTATAAGTCTCCACACACCTGAGGATAGACATCCCCATAATCTAGTAAATCACTAGTTAAGTAGCCAGCCACAATTTAAAGAGTATCTATTACCAGCTCCACCAGCTCAAGTCCTTGGTGTCTGTGAATAGGCACTACTATACTTCTTCGAGCACAGCTGAAATTTTTTCTCTAGCCCTCACCATACCCAAGCAACAAGAGCAGATAATTTTGATGCCTGGTGTGTTATTTAAGATTTGTAATGTCAGAAGGGAGGTGTCAGGCAGGGGTGTGATTCAGAGCTCCAATCAGAGGCAGGCAGTGTCAGAGCTCAGAATCACACCCCTTGCCTGCACCTGCCTGACAGCACCCTCCTGACAGTACAGAGTCTAAATAGTATATCAGGCACCAAAACTAACAGCATTGATTGCTCAGGAATGGTGGGGATTAGGGAAAAAATTCCAACTGTGCCAGAATCACTGGAGCAGAAGTCATAAATTGATACACAGAGCTGGGATTGTTGGAGGTGGTGAAAGGACCTCTTTAACTCTTTGGTCTTTTTGTGACTGAACATAACCTCTAAACCAGTCAATGACAGCTGTAAGCTCTGGTTTAATTTACTTAATCTCGATTAATCGTGGTCCCTGGCCTACTTTCTAAATAAGATAAAACCTTTCCTGTACCATTTCCTGGTGCACAGATCACCCCAGATGCTCCACAATTATTGTTGTGCATCTCAGGTGATCTGTGCAATCTGACTAGGGATCCTCACAGTCATGTACCTACTTTAGAAAGTAGCTCAATGACCACAAGTAACTTGGACCATATGACTTAATCTTAACTTTAGATCAAATGGTTTAGGTTACTCTTGGTTATTCAAAGAAAAGTAAAGAAACACTTCATGGCAATCGGCAGCATTTTCAATATAGACCAAATTTATTCTTTCTGTATTTAATTATTTTTTTTTAATGTAGATTGTGAGCCCCATTAAGGGATCACAATGTACATTTTTTTTCCTTTCCTTTAAAGGGGTACTCCTACGTCGCATACTTACCAGTCTTTGTTTCTGTGAATTCTTCTGTCTTCCGGTTTTGTCTCGTCATTGGTGGGCGGGGTCTAGCCTTCACAGTGCAAATACAGACTCGACAGGGTGTCGGGTCTGTATTCGCATTGTGAAGGCTAGACTGGTGTATGAGCGTGCACGCAGGGCCGGCGGCATCTCGCCGCTTGGCTTTGCATATGTGACCCCGGAGTGGAATAACAGCATCGCTTCTGCCGCTGCTGGCTTCATGCAGGGCAGAAGCATAGAGATGTTGCTGACTTCACTTGTACCGGCGTCTAACCCTGTATTGGAGGCCCCTTCACCCAAAGGGTAAACTACCCCCCCACCACCACCACCACCACCAGGCTCGCTCCCGTGCACTTAGCCCCTCCTCCCTCCCCCTTAGAGCAGGCAGACACATCACTTGACTCAGGAGCAGCTAGGTCAGGGCTGTGGCCACAAAAAAATGAATAAAGTAAGATAGTGGCCAAACAAAGCAATTTTGCTGAAGCAATGTATTTAGGAAAAGTCTTACATTCACATTAACAAGCAGTATAGATAGGATCCTTGTGACGGGACAACCCCTTTAAGTTTGTTTTTTATAGAATGGGAGGAAATCCATGCAAACACGGGGAGAACATACAAACTCCTTGCAGATGTTGGTCTTGGCAGGATTCAAACTCCAGGACTCCAGCGCTTCAGTGCTAACCACTGGGCCACCTTGTTGCCCCTTTTCTGTATTGAATTTGATGCCCAAATCCAGTGAATTTTACCTGGAACGAATATTGGGAAATTTGGTCATCTCAGTCTTTAATTTCAGGATTCACTTTCTTTTTTATAAGCATTCCTTTTTCCACAAGCTATATCTTACTCACCATGTTCTAGTTCATCTTCATCTTATCATGAAGTATTCGAGTATCACAAACAAAAAATTCTTTCTCATTCACAAAGTCCTCCTTTTTCCAGGAAACTCGCAATTATTCTCAGAGTGTTGGCAAATATGATAACTATATAATGTCCGTGGTCAGCTTTACAGTTAACTGTAGGCTTTATACAAACTAGCATTACGGTGATTGTATATAAGGTCTTGACTGCTATAACTTCCTTATATACCAGATGTGACCTACAGACAGTGATGGCAGACTTTCTGAATTTAATGATAATTCTTTTTTTTAAATTGATTACTTGATTTCACTCTGTTTCAATTGGATCCAGTATCCAGTGCTGGATTTCTTGGATTCCTTATGTTTGTCTGCCAGTCTTACAGAACCTTCATAGTCTTGGAATATGATTATTCTACCAGTTACTGAGCTCTTGCTTTCTTTTATTGACATTGAATAGGGCTGAGCTATAATACGAGTTGTGTCCTATTGACATTGATGGTGTAATTTGTTATTGAAATGGAAAATCTTGTTTTATAATCTTATGAAATTCCCAATGACTTTCAAAGTATTTCAGTGGGCACATATGTGGCACATATAGATCTCAATGAGTTTCTAGTGGCCAGATCCCCCCAACGGCCTATTAATGTGTACATTTGACATCTACCGCACCTTTATAATTAACCCAAAAATTCCAAAATACTATCTTTACCTATAATATAAGGCTACAATCATTGTTTGATGTTTAATGGTGGGACAGATATTAGGGAGTTGTTGAGAAAGGGGTAAGAGTAGCAGAAGATCCCAGAGTCTTTTTACAGTATGTTGTAGTGCACATATTTAAAGAGTGCCAGTAGAGACACATTAAAATGGTGATAAATATACTTTTGAGTCCCCAGCTTAAATCATTTAGAAACAATGAAACCCAATTTGAATAATATATATGCGGATTTAACATGAAGATGCAAACATGGAGCCCATTCTTATGGCTCAAGGGTTAACGCTGCTTTTCCATTCCATTGCTCGGAGGGAAAAAGTTCCTAAGTGTGCGGGATGATTGTATAATATTACAATCAATGTGAGATAACAAGGATAATAATGATGAATGTCTTGCACACGTTCACTTGTTTGGACGATTAGAGTCATTATTTCTCCATCAAAACGTATTTATAGAAGCGCAAACCGACACTAGGTTACCCATTTCCACAGCTAATCTCATGAAGTCCGACACCTTTTAGGATGACAAAATTAGCAATTCCTGAGTCTGGGAGTAGAGGCGTTTAGATATAAGGAGAAAGAGTGACAAACTCCCAGGCTATGTGATGGGCATTACATCTGCCAGCCTCTAGATCACAAATTCCAGGGATTGGTTCATCGAGGCTCTTTGCTTCTATAAATGAGTATTTATTGCAGGGGTTTCTCAGAAAACTACCAACATTTTTGGACTATGAGACACACTATTTTCAATAATAGGATGCATATGTATAATAAGGTGCTGCTATTAGCTACTTCAAGGAGAGAGTGTGTTGTATGCTTACTGACCACCAGCTAATTTAAAAATCTTGCAATGTCTGAATGTTTTTTCTTTTCCACTTGTGTGATTCTGCTCAGACTCTACAGCAAGTGGGAAGGAAATGGGTTCTCACCTAGGAAGGATGGGTTGAGTAGGGGGAGGAACATCATACCATCTTGATTTGAATTGATAAATTGGATTGATTCATTTTTGTTATGTATTCCCCAATTAAGCATTTTTCCATTGGATAGCATGTCAGTCAAGCTGGGATTAGTCCATCGCTGTCAATAACAATTAGACATTTGGAGTAGTGGGAAGTAGTAGTGAAACAGTCACAACCCATAGGAGAACGAAGGATGCATTTCTTTAAAAGATCCTTAGATATAGGTCTTACACTGGAAAAATTACAAAACTCCTAAGACTTGACATGAGGGATGAGCCCCTCTTGTATTCTCCGTCCTTAGTATCCCTAATAATGGACACCCCTTCCCTTCTTGATTCATTTCATTTACACAGAGCTATTGAGCAGAACTCTCAGGGGGTAAATTCTCCACTAGGCGATGGTCTTGAGGTTTTCCATAACTTTCTTCTTTATTAAAGGTTCTTATCACTCCCAGCAGAACAATTTCACAAACTATATAAAGAACACTAGAAAAATACAAACACTTTTTAATTACATATAATCTTTAAAGACCAAATCTAACCAGAATACCTCTCTGAACTAGTCTGCAGCACAAGTAGCGGATGATCCTGCTGTATCAAAGTCAAGGATACACGTTGTAGGTCTCTCCGTGGTGGTGTTGACCAAGGAAGTTAATAGAAAGTGTCAATTGTCCTGCTACTTCTCTTCAACATCAAAAACAATGAATGTCTGTATGTGCTCTTGGGCACTATGGGTGGGGTATGAATAGTACTGCCATACTATTGCCCAACATAGGATTAACTTTAAGATAACATTTTGGTAGGGAGTATAGCCACCTTGTAGTTGTGTAGAGGTGCTAAATGTAGCTGGCCACTATTGGACATGTTAGGCACTTGTAACTCAGCTCAACACTTAGTACATAACAGCAGACCATGAATTCCCAGAGGCAGTGCACGGGAGGAAGAGGGCGAGGAACGTAATGGGTACAAGTAGTGCATGAAGACAATGTAGTAGGAATTCAGCACTCACCAGCATCACAACATTTGCTTCATATCAGAATTTAACAACCATATACCCCTCTGCAAGGTGGGGTTTTATCCTACACTTACCCTTCCAGTGAAAATCAGATCCGTGAATATGTAGACCCAGTCCCATTGAAATGAATGAGAGAGTTGGGAGGCGGATTATGAGGCGGATGCCACGTGAACTTACCATAACACATGGGGTGACAAGACAATGATATATAGACCCTTGTAGGGGTGGTATAATGACACACAGACTTGGGGAACAGACAGTGACACTTGTGAACCAGGACAATGACATAGTAACACATGTGGGAACTGTATAATGAACCACTAACACTTGGGGTAATGGCTCAATGACAGTTTTCTGTCCCACTAGGGGTAACAATTACAGTCATAATTATCATCATTATACTTGTGGATTTGAGACCTGGTATACAACACATAACCTACAGCACAAGGAGAGTCCCCTCTACTATACCCAGACTGAGCTGTGACTTGGTAAACTTGTCCATTGTCCGGTGGCCCCATGTATAACATTTATTCCCATTAGTATGTAGGTCACATTGCGACACTGTTTAGATGTTGGCCATCGGCTCAGGGAAACTATTTGTGATGATTGGAGTGGTTTTGCTGTGTCAGCAGAGTTTTTCACTGGTATTTCTCACACAGTTGTGCCAGTGAAGATAGAGGACGGCGCTTAAGATCGATGGATCTCTGGCTACCATGTGTGTTTTATGGCTTCTATTGGAGTTTTGTAATGTGATTAATTGACGGGCATTGTATAAGAAATCTTCCAGAATCGCAGCGCTCGTATAATAGGGTTCTCTGTTTTTTCTTTTTTTCATTTTAAACGCTCAATTTATGGGTTCCAAATGTTCTTGTAAGTAACTGCTGAATGTACAATTATAGCCCAAGTAATTATATATTTATGTTTATAAATAAATACATATGCATATTTTATCAGGCCTTAGATTATTCCATATATCACGGAGGCCTGTGGATACTATGCAGGGTATTGGCTTCCTTGGCAAGATTTATAGGGATATTTTAGGATGCCGTGGGTTTGCTGGTACGGAGTAATAGTCTTTCTTCTGTCCCTTAATGCTCGGCAAAGGATCCATCTATATTTCAGGCCAATTTACTGAAAATGGGATATCTCCAGCAAACAAGCAGCTCTATAAACAGTAGTTAGATACTTGGAGGAGGAGGGGTTAATCATTTTCTTACATTCATTCAGCTGAGGCTAGAATTTGACCAACTTGTACTGCATCGTGTGTCACTCCAATAAAAGTGAATGATCTGTTGGACCATTTCTGTTCCAGTCCAGAGCACCTGTTATTTGTCATGTCCTGGAAATTTTGTAGTTAAGCACCTTTTAGCTTGGTATCTTGGTTTTTAGGTGCCCTTGCTTTGGAAATGTTGCACCGCTACAACTTTACTATGTTGAATTAATCTGCAATGCCTTCCGTTTGGACCTGAGTTGATGTGCTGTTGCATCATAAAATGTGTCTGTTGGATATTGTAAGGCTTTGATCACAATGGTCCAAATTGCATGGAATGAAGTGGAAAGAGGGGATATTTAGCATAATGGTGAAGCCATTCCATGGCTTGTCATTTCTCTTCTGCACTCTGGATTCTTGCAGCAGATGAGAGATTGGCAAATAATCCTAGGCCACATTCCCCCTCTGGTTAGTTAGGATCACTGCTATATTTCAAAGAACACAACATGTTAGAATATTACTAGAAAAGGTGATCTATTCCACCATGTTTCCAGCTACACAGTAGTATACATACACGTGGTCAGTATTTGGTAGCAATTGTCTAACTTGGGTCAAGTGTTTTAGGTAGCCCTCTGCAAGGTTCTCATAAATTGCTTGAAATTTGGCCCATTCCTCCTGACAAAACTTGTGTAGACAGGATTGTAGGTCTCTTTGCTCACACATGCTTTTTGAGTTCTGCCCATGAATTTTCTATGGGACAGAGGTCCGTCATGCCCACTACATTACCTTTACATCATTATAAGCTATTTTACCATAACTTTGGTATGAAGTATGATTGGGACAATTGTCCATATGGAAGACCCAAGCTGTAACTTCCTGGCTGATGTCTTAAGATGTTGCTTCAGTACAAAAATTTCCCTCCACATAATATGCTCAATATTGTGAAGTTCACCAGTCCCCCTTGCCTCAAAGCACCCCTAGAAGATGATGCTTCAACCTCGTGGTTCATGGTTGGATGTTGTTCTTTGGCTTTTTTCCATACATACCAATTGTCATTATTACCGAAACAATTTCATTTCTGTTTCCTCAGACGAGAGGACGTTTTTCTAGAAAGTAAGAAATTTGTTCCCATGTGCAGTTTCAACTTGTAACCTGGCTTTTTTATGGTGGTTTTGAAACTGTGGACGCTAAGTGGCTTTTAAGGTTATGTTCATATAAGATATGTGTATGTCTTACTGTTGATACAAAAACAATTGTTCCTTTTGCCTTTGGCACAAAAATAGGGCATGCACCAAAAATGAGCCACAACTACTTCCATCTATGCCAGTTTTCTGGAGCAGAGAAAATAGTAAATTCACCCCAATGTGTCTTCTTCCTGAACCATATGATGGCTGCATGGGTCCTTGGTAGCTAAACTTAGATGTTATAGTTTGAATAGATGATATAGTATGTTCAAGGATTTGAAAATTGCTCCTAAAGATATTCCAGATTTATGGAGGTCTCCAATTCTTTTTCTGATATTTTAGCAGAGTTCTTTTGATCTTCCTATTGTGTCAATCAAAGAGGCAAGTAGGTCTTAAAGAGGTTGTCCAGGATCTGAAGGTAATTGATACTGATGATCGGTATGAGATCAATTGGGGTCCGACACTTGGGCCTCGTCCTGATCAGGTGTTTTGGCTGCTTCCAGCCCTATACTTGTTGTAGGGTTGGAAGCAGTCCTGCTCCTATTCAAGTGTAAGGGAAGGAGGCTGCAGTTCCAGGTGCCACCACTATTCCATGCAGCGTACCAAAATCTTTTAAATACCCGCCATTATATCCTGGAATTTTTCAAGTTTTTCAAGGGACAGACAACTTGGTGAATGCAAATGTCTGACATACTGAAATTGCGATATATAGTGAATTATAAATGAAATGGACTGCTTGTGAACATTCATTGGAAACATTGCTTGTGTTAAGTGTATGCAAACTTCTGCCTTCATCTGTATATGTTAGATAGATAGATAGAGAGAGAGAGAGAGAGAGAGATAGATAGATAGATAGATAGATAGATAGATAGATAGATAGATAGATAGATAGATAGATAGGAAATACTGAAATAAATATAATGGAAAAGTAGGTTTAGGATGGATGGATGGATATGCGACAGACAAATAGATCGTGGAGGTCAATGAGTGATAGACAGATAAGTGAACAGAAGAGAGATATTAGATAGACAGATAGATAGATAGATAGATAGATGATAGATAGGAGATAGATAGATAGATAGACAGATAGATAAAAATATAGATATGAGAGACACATAGATGTGAGAAATACATATGTGATACACATGCAATATTTAGATAGAAGATAGATATGCAACACATAGATATGAAATAGATAGATATGAAGTAGACATTTAGATAGAATAGATATTAGATAGATAGATAGATAGATAGATAGATACTATAGATATGCAATAGTGATAAATAGATGAATTAGAAGAGCCAGACAATAAATAGATAAGATCTAGATAAGAAATTGATATGAGATAGACACAAATAGATATGACTGATAGACAAACATGCAATAGATATTAGATAGATAGATAGATAGATAGATAGATAGATAGATAGATAGATAGACAGACATGAGATGTTGGATATGCTATAGATCAGAAATAAATAGATAGAAAGAAAAACAAAACAGCAGCACTCCAAAGTAGCAAACACTAGTGAATGTGAATGAGAAACGTCACACTGGAGTACTTAGAGTGCTGCCATTTTGTTTTTCTATTATTGAAGGAGATATGCCAGTGAGATAGATAGATAAATAGATAGATAGATAGATAGATACTTAGACAGTGGCGTAACTACCGGGGTAGCAGTAGTAGCGTCTGCCACAGGGCCCGGGACATTAGGGGGCCCGGCGACAGCCACTACCGCTGTGTTTTTTTCTTTTTTCTTAATAGGCCGTTACCAGCTGGAGTTACTCCAGCCAGTAACGGGCCCTATTTATTTACCGATCCTGGCTGGGCTGGGATCGGTAACCGTGGGCCCCACAAAGACTATCATTATACTCGGGGGTCTTTGCAGACCTCCGAGTATAATGATCGGAGGCCGGAGAGAGGTAAGAAACATAAAAAACACTGTTACTTACTTCTCCACGATCCGGGCAGGCTTCAGGCCTAGTTGTCTGACTTCTCTGCTGTCACATGAACCCGGCCTGCATCCCGGATCATGTGACGTCCGACGTCATTGAAGAAAGATGACAGCGGAGGACTGCAGTCGAGAAAGGGGACAGGTAAGTAACAGTGTTTTTTTATGTTTTTATTCCCCCTGGGTCTCCGATTATTATACTCTGGGGTCTGAAAAGACCCCAGAGTATAATAATTGTTTATGGGTATCCACAGTGGGACATAATACTGAGTGCAGGGGTGACTATGGGACATAATAGTGTGTGCAGGGGCCACTAAGGGACATAATACTGTGTGCAGTGGCCACTGAGGGACATAATACTATGCGCAGGGGCCACTGAGGGACATAATACTGTGTGTAGGGGCCATTAAGGGACATAATACCGTGTGCAGGGGCCACTATGAGGCATAATACTGTGTGCAGGGGCCACTAAGGGACATAATACTGTGTGCAGGGGCCACTAGGGGCATAATAGAGCGTGCAGAAATGCGGAGGAGGGGGTTGGTCGAGGTCTTCGGCGTCAGTTGAGGTGGGGTGGGGGGCATGTCAAAAGCTCGCCACGGGGCCCCGCCATTCCTAGTTACGCCACTGTAGATAGATAGATAGATAGATAGATAGATATAAAGCAACAAAAGGAAACAATACAAAAATAAATACCTGCCCGGCTAGGCTCTAACTAAACATAGCATAGGTTACCTCCCTAGAATAACAGAAATCCAAAAGCCAGTAGAATCACTTAGGACACAGCTCCAAAAATATGTTTGGCACTCCAGCCAAGCTCTGCTGCCCCCAGTCTGCTGCTGGAGCTGCTGGCTTCTTAAGCCTCCTTGACGAGGAGACTCTCAACAGCTGAGTCGCTGCAGGAACATCCCCAAAGTGTGGACTGGAGGGGGTGGAATGACAGGTCCCACTACCAACCTACCTGTCATTCCTAAAAATCCAACCCAGTAAACGGAACTCTGAAATAACCCTCTGCAGACAATAGTTATCTGCTGAGAAACGTTCTTTCTGGCGTTTTTTCATCTCACCCACCTTAGAAGTCTGGGTGAGATGTACACCCCTCCATTACCTGACCAGCCATCGGCTTACAAATATGTATAAGATGGATATGCAATAGATATATATGAATATATAGATATGAGGTAGGTAGAAGGAAATAAGAAAGAAAGAAAGAAAGAAAGAAAGAAAGAAAGAAAGAAAGAAAGAAAGAAAGAAAGAAAGAAAGAAAGAAAGAAAGAAAGGAAGAAGGAGAAGTGAAGGCAGAAAGACAAATATACATAGGATAGATACATAAGACAAGCGATAGATGATAGATAGATAGATAGATAGATAGATAGATAGATAGATAGATAGATAGATAGATAGATAGATAGATATTGTAGATAGATATTGTAGATAGATAGATAGATAGATAGAGTCCTATGAAAAAGTTTGGGCACCCCTATTAATCTTAATCATTTTTAGTTCTAAATATTTTGGTGTTTGCAACAGCCATTTCAGTTTGATATATCTAATAACTGATGGACACAGTAATATTTCAGGATTGAAATGAGGTTTATTGTACTAACAGAAAATGCGCAATATGCATTAAACCAAAATTTGACCGGTGCAAAAATATGGGCACCTCAACAGAAAAGTGACATTAATATTTAGTACATCCTCCTTTTGCAAAGATAACAGCCTCTAGTCGCTTCCTGTAGCTTTTAATCAGTTCCTGGATCCTGGATGAAGGTATTTTGGACCATTTCTTTCTACAAAACAATTCAAGTTCAGTTAAGTTTGATGGTCGCCGAACATGGACAGCCCGCTCTCAAATGATCTGAAAACAAAGATTGTTCAACATAGTTGTTCAGGGGAAGGATACAAAACGTTGTCTCAGAGATTTAACCTGTCAGTTTCCACTGTGAGGAACATAGTAAGGAAATGGAAGACCATAGGGACAGTTCTTGTTAAGCCCAGAAGTGGCAGGCCAAGAAAAATATCAGAAAGGCAGAGAAGAAGAATGGTGAGAACAGTCAAGGACAATCCACAGACCACCTCCAAAGAGCTGCAGCATCATCTTGCTGCAGATGGTGTCACTGTGCATCGGTCAACAATACAGCGCACTTTGCACAAATAGAAGCTGTATGGGAGAGTGATGAGAAAGAAGCCATTTCTGCACGTACGCCACAAATAGAGTTGCCTGAGGTATGAAAAAGCACATTTGGACAAGGCAGCTTCATTTTGGAAACAAAAATTGAGTTGTTTGGTTATAAAAAAAGGCGTTATGCATGGCGTCCAAAAAGAAACAGCATTCCAAGAAAAACACATGCTACCCACTGTAAAATTTGGTGGATGTTCCATCATGCTTTGGGGCTGTGTGGCCAATGCCGGCATCGGGAATCTTGTTAAAATTGAGAGTCGCATGGATTCCACTCAGTATCAGCAGATTCTTGAGAATAATGTTCAAGAATCAGTGACGAAGTTGAAGTTACGCCGGGGATGGATATTTCAGCAAGACAATGATCCAAAACACCGCTCCAAATCCTCAGGCATTCATGCAGAGGAACAATTACAATGTTCTGGAATGGCCATCCCAGTCCCCAGACCTGAATATCATTGAACATCTGTGGGATGATTTGAAGCGGGCTGTCCATGCTCGGCGACCATCTAACTTAACTGAACTTGAATTGTTTGTCCAAAATACCTTTATCCAGGATCCAGGAACTGATTAAAAGCTACAGGAAGCGACTAGAGGCTGTTATCTTTGCAAAAGGAGGATCTACTAAATATTAATGTCACTTTTCTGTTGAGGTGCTCATACTTTTGCACCGGTCAAATTTTGGTTTAATGCATATTGCACATTTTCTGTTAGTACAATAAACCTCATTTCAATCCTGAAATATTACTGTGTCCATCAGTTATTAGATATATCAAACTGAATTGGCTGTTGCAAATACCAAAATATTTAGAACTAAAAATGATTAAGATTAATAGGGGTGCCCAAACTTTTTCATAGGACTGTAGATAGATAGATAGATAGGAAAAGTAAATCTATGATACATTGCCATGCAGTAGATAGATCAACAGATGATAGATAGATAGATAGATAGATAGATAGATAGATAGATAGATAGATAGATAGATAGAAGATACATGCAATAGATATGATCATGATGACTGCTTGATAAAAGTCTCATGCAGATGTACTAAACATTGCTTGGGTCATCTTAAAATGCATATTTATTCATCATTTTTTAATGTTGCCTCATTCTCCTCTTTTTTTAGATAGATAGATAGATACTGTAGATAGATAGATAGATAGATAGATAGATAGATAGATAGATAGATAGATAGATACTGTAGATAGATAGATAGATAGATAGATAGATAGATAGATAGATAGATAGATAGATACTGTAGATAGATAGATAGATAGATAGATAGATAGATAGATAGATAGATAGATAGATAGATAGATAGATAGATAGATAGATAGATAGATACTGTAGATAGATAGATAGATAGATAGATAGATAGATAGATAGATAGATAGATAGATAGATAGATAGATAGATAGATAGATAGATACTGTAGATAGATAGATAGATAGATAGATAGATAGATAGATAGATACTGTAGATAGATAGATAGATAGATAGATACTGTAGATAGATAGATAGATAGATAGATAGATAGATAGATGTGAGATAATCAGATTTCCGTCTTATCTCTGATCTTAGTATATAATGACTATAAAGTGACAAGCATATGACTCGGCGTTGATGACTCCCTGCGTTTCATCAGTGCTCAATAACCAGGCCCAGTGAATGGAAAGCAAGACCCATTTTCTCTGTCACAATGTTTCATTTCCCTCATACACACACAGAGCCTGTGAGCGGCAGACAGCTCGGATCCTGCGCTCCGCATCTTCTACTTCTTCCCCCTCCACCCTCTGAAGTTTATTCTGACCCCATTGGTTTATTTCCAAACATTGAACTTATTTTGTTCTGGCGTCTCCTTAAACAGGCCTTGTTTTTCTCCCTCTCAGAAATCGAGCACAGATGGTGATTGATTTTTCAAGTGCTGACATCCCTGCTTGTGAAAATGTTCCCACCTTCTTTGTGCCGAGCCAGTCAGGCAGACTAACACGATGATGTGATCATCAGTTTCATGCAGACATGCAGAATTGATTGACAGCAAAATTTTAGCATAAACCGCACATTCTTCCAGACCCCTCGCATTTTTTTTTCTTCTCATTTCTGTACTTGCAAATATACAATGTACAATCCTATTTGCAATCTTACTAATTTCTTGCAACTCTACTTCGCTGTATGGAAGGGGGTAAAATAATCTAAGGCATGCCAAAAAAAAAAAAAAAAAAGTTTGAGGAAACTTTTTCTTTTGTACGACTAGGCAGTAAAGAGTTAATGTTCAAGTTAAGTTGAAGTCGCTCTGTTTCCCAGTCTAGTGCTAAATGTATGAATCTAGGAGCAGGTTGTGAAATTCAGAACTCCTTGACGGGGGTAAGTTGCCTTTTTCTCAGGCCGTCGCCTGTGTTTGCGTGACTAAATATATACAATTAAAAGTCTGGCACTTTCATTCTGTATGAACCCATTGTTTGCTAGGGTTCAAGGGCTCAGATAATAGGGGACAAGGAACGCAGGCATATCTCTACACCACAGCGGCAGGATGGGGTTGGTAACATTCATCGCTCATTTTCTCATGCGTGTCTTGCCAGATGAGGCTTTTCATCTTGTATGGACCTTGTATTGATACTAAAAAAAATACAAAAAATCCTCAGAGATTATTATATTCTATCAGATCATGAATGACACAGTTATTATAAGTTTTGTCCAGTTTCTCCATTTTTATGTTACAATTTTTTTGCAAATAATTATAGACTAAGTTTATTTTCACCAAGGTTTCAGACGATTTGATAGAAACTGCGACTAAGCCTCCAATAGAGACGTAAACGTAGTCTTAAAGGTATTTTTGGATAAAGAGATTGAATGTTTGTATTGTCTTTTCTAAAGACCTGATTAAATAATAAAATAAAATAAATCAACTAAAAGTCTTGTTTGAGACTATAAATCCGAAACAGCACCACTCTTGTCTACTGGTTGTGTCTAATATTGCAGCTCAGCATAATTCAATTGAATGGAATTGAGATGTAGTACCAGAGATAGCCAACAGAGAAGGGGGTCATAGTTTCTTAAAAAAAAGATAAAGACAACTTTTTTCAACCTCAAAGTAGTTTCCAAATTCTTGAAGACAGGTAACTCCTACTATGATGATATTGAGGTAGCACGAGGTCCCAACTCTCATACTGTAACTAACCCACCTTCTTGAATGAAGAGGTCTTTTCACAATGTCATGGGTCAGATAGTTTCCTCCATTAGATACAAATTGTTTCTATACTTCCTTCACTTGCACATCTGCTGTTAGTGAAGATATCCGCCGATGCAGACACAGTGTTAATGTACCATCTGGGATCCTATGGCACAGTAAGAAGAAGGACTCACTGTCAAGATGTCTAGACCAGTGTTTCCCAAGCAAGGTTCCGACAATCCTTGAGGTTTCATGAACAGTGATTAGGGGGATCTCCAGATCACAGTAACAATAACTCCTGTGAATGTCAGTCTGCCCAAAGAGGCTTCCCCAAGCAGTAAGCTGAGCAAGACTTCTAGAAGGCAGGAATGGCATTAGGGGTTTTATACCAGTGTAGACATTTTTCAGGGGTTCACCTGCAGTAATAATATTGACAATCACAGTTCTAGGTTTAAGGACTATTTTTAAGGGATGATGATGTTCTTCTTTTAGGCTGGGGCCCCACGTGGCATAAACGCAAAACCTGCTGCGTTTTACAGTTCCTGCAAAGTGGAGGCGATTGTAGCGAATCCCATCCACACATTACAGTAAAATACCCGCACCATAAAAGCTGTGATTTGCAAAACCGTAGCGTCAGCATGTCAATTATACCTATACGGAAATGTTGGTGTTGAAAAAACGTTGCGTTTTTTTCCCACAGCGCTTTTCACATCACGGGTTTCCTGCAGTGATATATGGGACCTTAACTTTAGGAAGTCCACACTAATATTAAATTCTCATTAGACGTCTTTCTGTAAAGCAATGTGTTTTAGGCTAAGGCCCCATGTAGCAGGCCGCAGCAGTAAAAACCGTGGTGGCAACACATCACCTTTTTCCCACAGCGCTTTTCATAAAAAGTTCACAGAGGTTTTCTCTGTGGACTTTCTGCTTCCATTATAACTATAGGGAAACCACAAGCATTTCCGTAGGTATAATTGATATGCTGTGATTTCCAAAACTGCGTCGATTTTGGAATTCGCTGCATTTTCGCTGTGCATATTTTTCTGTAATGTGTAGATGGGATTGCAGATAGATTTGCATTGACTGTAAAAAGCCGCTTTTTTTGACTCTGCATTTCCGACGTGGTCAAACCATGGCATTTGAACCACGTGGGGCCCAGGCCTTAAAAACAGTGCCACTAGCTTCTATGGGTGATACCTAGAATTGCAGATCAGTCTGAGGCCTGGTTCACATCTGCGTTGGTAATCCATTCGGGGGAGTCTGCCTGAGGACCCCCCGGAACGGACTACCGAATGCACTGGCAAACGGTGTGCAGTGAAAGCACATGGACCCCAAAGACTATAATGGGGTCTGTGCCCTTTCTGCACAGTCTCCGCATGGAACATGTGTACAGAAAAGTACTTCATGATCTACTTTCTTGTCTGCATGACTCGTGCATAGACCATACAGAAAAAACACGGACCCCATTATAGTCTATGGGGTCTGTGTGCTTTCACTGCACACCGCTTTGGTAGTCCACTCCCCATATGAACTATCCGAACAGATTACCGACGCAGATGTGAACAAGGCCTGAGTTTTAATGTGGACAAGTTGCAATACCAAATTTAGACAACAGTGGAGCTGTTTCTAAAGAAAAAATGCTCTCTCATACAAATTACAATCAAGGAATTTATTCCATATTTTAAAATTTTATTCATATTTTATATCATTTTTTAGTGATATACAATTCCTTTTATTAGTGATTTCCTTTAAATTATTTTTCCTTATTTTCTTTACTCTCAGGCAGAAATGACCTATTTTCTTAACGTGTGGACGTATTTTGCCTAATCCGTTAAGGTATTTTGGTAAATCTGCTAGGATGGCTGTTTTGTAATTAACATCTCCTAACAATGACTTGATACACTGATTGGAAGTCTGGAATTTAAAGACAGTGTTTAGGCGCAGATTTTCGTGTTGTTGTTTAGTGTTTTTTTATACCCTGAGCTAATCCGTCTCATTTTCTCCATTGGATATAGGCGAGGTAAATAGTTTTAATTCATAACGCTTGCTGTTCTCTATTACAAAATAAATAAATAAATGAATGGGAGGCTTAATAACTGTATTCGCTGCATTTAGCATTGCTCTAGGAGAGGGACAACACACCAAATACCAAAACACATTGTCGGGCGACTGCTGGAATGTTTGAGGTAGGAAACTTGACCTTTCAAAGATCAACAAAATGGAAACAAAGAATTTATTGTCTATTCACAGTCATATGAATGACAACAGATTAATCACAGCCTTGGTTACTATATGGACAAAAATGCATGCATAGAAAATTCCTTAAAATGAATCTGAATAAAAGTGCATCACATCAACAACCGAGGCAGTGGGTTCTTACTTATAAGTGTGATGGTATGGGACAGATTTGAATGGTTTGCATTAAATTCATAATAAAAATCAAAAATCTCCTTTTTTAACTTTTCTTTTTACTTGTCCAAGTTTGTAGGCTTTGACAAGAAATAATCTCTCTGACACGTCAAAAATATCAAATCTAATTTAGTGCGTATAAACAAGCTAATGGCAACTCATGTCTGCATGTCCAAGTAGGCCTTATGGGCATAATAGGAAAGCCCCCCACCCCTCACAGGGAGCCCCTCTCCATTAGCAATGTAGAGCTGCTCTGGTGGATATGAGCCATCCATGTACTATATGAAATGGTCGGCCACACTAGGAGAAATGAGCAACAAATGCCATCTTCCCCAGCAAAATCACCTGTTTGCAAGAAATTTGTTTGTCAGTTTTGTAATAATGAGCTGCAAAAGGCACATCTTCAGGCACAAAGACAAACCCTTTTCACAAGCACTATCAGTGCATAGGGACATCATAAGGCCCTCTGCCCTAATAGTAGAGCCACCTCTTTTAGGGCTGTGCAGTTAACCCTTTTACGATGCAGCCATTTCTTTTGAGGGTAGAAACTTTTGGAGGATGGAGGGCACTCTGTGCCATCGGGATAAGACTTTGAAATTAGTCTCTTGACCCTTATAAAAGATAGAAAACTTGTGGCTCAGTCAGAAAGCAGATAGTCACACATCAGGTGGAAATGTAGTGTTAAGATAACTCTCCAAACCTGAAATAAAAGCTGGTAGGGGATCATCTGTTGTGTGGGAGAGTAGGACGTAGATGGTCGAGAAAGCGTGGGTGGCCTAGACAAGGATTTACATAGTCTTTTGAATGGGAGTACGGGCCTATGAAATTTTTATTTGTGTTTAGTGGAAGTGTAGAGGTGGTGCAAATGTAGGTATTCCTAGTGTGAGGCAAGGTTACTATTGTCTGAGGGTACCAGTTTAGAGTAGGGGAGAATAGACGAGGAAGATAGTACCTGAGAGAATGTAAGAGTCGTATATAAATGAAAGGTCCCCAGGACTTGATATACCACATATGGGAAATTTAGATTGGTTTTGTCCAACCAGTGATGTTTGTGAAGCCATTGTAATGATACAAGGAGGAGAGGGTAACCTAGAGTTTAGTACTAGTGGAGTGGTACCAATGACTTTTTTTTTTAATTTTTGGGCTGATCTGAAAAGGTTAGTGCCCATGATTGGAATCCTTATCACCACTGGGTTTCCACTATGTAAAACAGCGGAGACCCGGCGGCCATATATAAAGACCAGATATGCACTATACTATTACAGAAGAGGTCAGGAAGGGGCTAAGTGAATTCATGTGAGATTGTCTCATATATACAGATTTAAAGTTAGGCTGTCTTTCACCTTGAATGAAGATACCGTTTTCTGCTTTAGATCTGTATATACAGTACATACCAAGGAAGAATGACATTTTTGTGCCCCTTTGGCATCTAATACTTGGGTTACATGTCTTTTCAACCCCTTTCCCTGGTTTCACTACTATATGGAGGCAGACACTTCTGTATGCCTGGTTTAGGGTATATATTTTTCCAAGAGTTGGTTAAGAACCATGTTAGAAAGTCACTGCAAAGAGTGTCTCACCCAAGTTCAACCATCTCATTTCAGAGTGAACCACTAGATACTGAGAAGTAGATACGTTGTGATCATTTGACCACTGGAGTGTTTTTAATCTAAAAACATGTTAATTTTTTTTGAGCCTCCACATGAGCCTTCTTGACACTTCAAAGGTGAAATTTCTAGTAAGTCTGTATAGTATAGGCATTGGTTTGGCTCTATCAATCAAGTGTTTATTTCAGTCCAGGTCTACCGACTATCTCCTGTCTCTTAGAGTATAACAGATGTGATTCAGTGTTATAACAATAGCTTGTGAAAGTATCAGCCTATTACTCCCATTGTATCTCATCAGGGAACAAAAATTCTCATTCTCATATTTTTTTCCAAGCTGTCTCAACTAAAAAAATATTTAATTTTTTGGGGTAATTAACTCCCAATTGTTAGGAAAAAATCCTTCTCCTTCAGAGGTGGCATGAAAAAAAAAACGGAGATGGTTCTTGTGTACTTTTCCGTTTTACGATCATTAATGTTGCCGTAAATCTTGAGTTATTGTACACAGCCGGCAACATTTTTCCTCCGTTTTGCCTTTGGACAGGAAAGAAATGACTGGCTTCCATCAGAGTTATTGGCAATACCCATATTCTGACATCTGTTCTTTTCTAAACATTTTACCAACCTTGATGAAATGTATTTTAGTGGTAGGAGCTGACATGGAGGAAAGAAACCCGAATGATAAAAAATAACATTGATTAAACAGCGGCAGTAATTTGCCTGAGAATCTTGCTGTTTCTGAAGGCGGCTGCAGTTTCTGGTAAGAAAAAATTTGCTATCTTCTGCAAATCGTAATCATGTTTACACTTGAAACTAGGCTAAATATACAGCTTCTCCAAAAAACTAGAAAAACAGTGACTGATGTTTTTTTTGGAGGGGGAATGTATGTACAGTGAATCAGCCATGATTTTGGCATTTCAGATATGGGGACAGACTGGGCCAAAGAGTTTTATGATAAAGATGAACACTAAAGGGAATTCTTCATCTTTAAAGGGGTTGTCTTACAAAGACAGAGTGGCAGAGGTGCAGAGGCTTGCTGCTTGACAAGGAAGTACCTGCTGAACGTGACTGCTGAGGCCAATTAATGGCTTCTGTTAAAGACGACCTTTTATCAGATTGGGCACAGGCAGTTCCATATACCGCTGGAAAGCCGACAGTGCGCTGAATTCAGCGCACTATCGGCTTTCCCGATCTGTGCCCTGGGTAAAGCGCTATCGGTCCCGGTACTGTAGCGCTTTACAGTCAGAAGGGCATTTCTGACAGTCAGTCAGGAATGTCCTTCTCCACAGCAGCGCCTATCACGCTGTACAGTGTGAGCGGGGAGGAACGCCCCCTCCCCTCCTGATAATACTCATCTATGGATGAGCACTGTGAGCAGAGGGAGGGGGTGTTCTTCCCCGCTCACACTCTACAGCGCGATAGGTGCTGCTGGGCAGAAGGACGTTCCTGACTGACTGTCAGGAACGCCCTTCTGACTAAAGCTCTACGGTACCGGGACCATAGCGCTTTACCCAGGGCACAGATTGGGAAAGCCGATAGTGCGCTGAATTCAGCGCACTGTCAGCTTTCCAGCAGTATATAGAACTGCCTGTGCCCAATCTGATAAAAGGTCCTCTTTAAGGACAAGTGATGTTACTAGCTCCGATAGCCTGGGTCCCTTTCTTAGGCCGCTGATTGGCCTCAGTGGTCACGTGACCATCATTGACATCATTCAGCAGAAAAGGACACAGGATGTCACAGCTGTTGAGGACTTAAACAAAAGAAGACAGCCGAGCAGCAGGACCTGAGCGCACTGTAAGGACACAGGAGTACTGGAGACCATATATTATTATTCGCCTCCTCACCTAAGTAAATGTGTGTACCCCAAAAATGGTGCCAATGAACAATTTGTCCTGCAAAACTAAGCCCTCGCATAGCTCCTTCAATGGAAAAAAAGGTAATGGTTCTTGAAGTACAGAGATACAAAAACAAAGAATTTAGAAAAAAAAGTGTTCTTATTCTGCAGTTAAGGGTCATTGCATACTTGTACATGCAAGGGATCACCGTATTTGCACAGGGTTCAGATCACAGGATGTGCCTACCACTCGGTAGGAGACTCCTTGTTACTGTTTACACAGGCTGCATCGTTACACTCCCATCAATGGTAATGACTTCTGTTGTTAGTGACATCTTTAACTGCTTGGCCATTGGTAGATCATATTTACTCAGGGCACTTACCATTATCTGACACATCCAATGGGAAATCTGATGTGTCCAGATCCAAGTCCAAATTTTTGAAGACTGGTGAGACAGCCAAGACTCTCGTAGACTCTTGGCTCCTGGCTGGAGTTTCTGCTTTGACTCTGCATATAGAACATTGGCTGTATGTTTTCGTAATGTAAAGACTATTTATTTATTGCTGCTGATTTTATTTTGATCGTTGATTTCGGCTGCGTCTGATGTCTGCTCTGAGAAACCAAACACATCATGAGATGTTTGAAAATCTGCCCCAAATATTTTCTTCCAAGATCATGGTCATTTTGTATATACTGTCATCCAAAAGACAAGCAGCCGGGGTACGTATTCAGTTTGTGAAAAGTTTACAAAACCCTGATAAAAGAACCCTAAGCCACAACTTAACAGGAATAGATTGAAAGATGTGAAGAAGGAAAAAAATATACTTAGTTACTTTAAGGACTTTTCTCATGTGGATGCAGGAAATATAATATGTTTTACAGTAGTCAGTAACAAAAAGTTAAAAAAAAAATTGTAAAGGACAAAATAAATAGCCAAAAAGCCCCATTTTTGTACCTTTTTGAATACATGGAGTCTGTAAAATTCAGAATATTGGGGATTCGACTCTTAAACCTGGAGCTGTACATGGAATATTATAATTTTAAAGTTGAAGAGAAGACATTACATAGTTGGAACATATCAGAGGAGTAATATGCAAGATTGCGTTACTTAATTAAAAGTTTCTTCAAAAAGTTTTAAAATCATGCATGATACGGTAACTGTACCATTGATGCTCCTCATGTAAAGTCTACAAGGTAATCCTATACCTGTAGCTTTCCAACTTTACAAAACTACAACTGTCAGCATTCCCTGAGCCCTGGTGGTTTAAGTATGAGAGTAATTGTATGCAGGAGAGTCACCATTTGAAGACCACTGTTGTATGACTTCACCTTAATACGGTCATCCATCCTGCCATTTAACCCTGTTATGCCTGTCACATTTGTGTCTATTCGATATCATAATATTAGCGGCTCTGACATACATAATTGTCCCCAGGTAAAGTTCATTTAGAAATGAATCTAGTGCTTCTTCATTAAAACATATTAGAACTTGATATTAAAATAGTTTCCTCTAGAGAATCGATGTTTAACTCTTCACTGATTTATGTAGAAGTTCTTGACTTGTTAAATCAGAAAACATTTGCTTGCTTTCGTAAAATAATGACATTGGACTTTGTTAGGAGGTCAGAGAACTTAATAAAACCTCAATGTGAAACCTGAAAATATTAACCACATTAAGGACATACTTTTTTAGATCTCACTTCTGTAGACTAAATCAGGAGGTCAGAGGCAATATTTTGGTTGTGATTGAGGAATCATCTAACTTGCAAAGTATTTGGATGGAAAAACAAAGACTCATCATATATGCAAGACAGGAAGGATTTGTTCCCCACATCACTTTTAATCTTGGTAATGCCAACACCAATTAAATGGCTTGGGGCAACAACTATTTAGCTAAAATGTATCTTTAAGGTCTGTACTACGCTGGTTATTTTTTTGGTAGTGTCCATGATTCCAATGTCTAGGAATGTAGACCAAGATCAGACATATGGTTTGCAGATTATGGTCCCCAAAGCATCATCTATACTGGGGTCCTCGGCTACCACATGCCATTTAAAATACTGATAGCAGAAATTCTTTTGGGCCCTCTTTGGCAGCAGTAGAGCACAGATGCAAACATTACCCCTTCACCCTAGAAGAATGTCTCTGCCCAGGATTACACTCAGAATTGGATTTTTTTTTTTTTTCATTTTGGGATTGCCAGTGTGATTATGGATCTTCAGGAGATCTAAAGCTTATGATAGTTGACTTTAGTAGCACAAACTCATGTTTTTTTTTCATATTAGGGTTTTGCTCTTTCCTCCAGTAATTGGATATGTGTTTTAACATGATGTAAAACCAATTGAGAAGTTGGCTCCTGAAAATTTAAGTGCTTTCCCTTGAAAATAGCTGGTAGGTTTATAGTTGTACCCCAATATGATCTGCATTGCCCTAGATCACCCCCATGGTGTAGTTTGCTTTCCCAAGTGACATCCAGTTGTTATTTAATTTTCTTTCTATTCTTCCATAACCTCTTTTCAGAAAAGTGAATAGAGCTCGCATTAATTTGTTGTTTTGTATCCATTCCATGGAAAGATGGAAATTTTGCCAAGGAAAAACTAAAAACAATATCCTGTGATAATAACCAGGACACTCGGTAGTGAACTCTAATATCCTCTTCTTATAAATGATAATTGTTTAGTTAATTTGTTTAAAGTGGTTTTACACTCGTTATAGAGTCGACGATTTTTTTGCCCAGAATAAAACTGCACACGAGGCGAGCAAATGTTCCTCTCCTTGAACTTGCTTCAACATTTCTATCACAGAGCTTTCATGTCACTGTTTTAACTATGATTATCTGACTTATGGCATTCCCAAATAATGATCTGCATGACATGGAGGCTCAGGAGCTGCCAAAAGAGGAATAAAACAGAACATCAGTCAAAAATGAGTTTTCTTCAAGGGGACCTTCTTCATCTCCAACCCTACAACACACTATCTAGATGATGTTATTGAGTTGTAGCAGTGTGGGGTTTTCATCCAACTGTGTTTTAAGCGTCATGACTTCTTGACTTTATATCTGATCATATCTTAGACAGTAGACGTAACCAAAGAGGATGCAACTACTCTGAAGTGAACTAATCTATGTGGGTGGGAAACTGATCAAGGGGCACCAATATTTTATGGTTGTCAGGTGACACATCAGCTTATCCCGGGTTCCCAGCTCACTCCCAAACCATTTGTTGAGTTTCCTCTTTTTCTAAAGATTGTTGCTCTGCTAAAGGCTGGGACAAAGACTTGAAAAGGGTGTGAGCTACTAGATATTATGTATAATGATTATACACTATTATACACTATTGTTGATTATTCATAGAGATGAGCGAACACTAAAATGTTCGAGGTTCGAAATTCGATTCGAACAGCCGCTCACTGTTCGAGTGTTCGAATGGGTTTCGAACCCCATTATAGTCTATGGGGAACATAAACTCGTTAAGGGGGAAACCCAAATTCGTGTCTGGAGGGTCACCAAGTCCACTATGACACCCCAGGAAATGATACCAACACCCTGGAATGACACTGGGACAGCAGGGGAAGCATGTCTGGGGGCATAAAAGTCACTTTATTTCATGGAAATCCCTGTCAGTTTGCGATTTTCGCAAGCTAACTTTTCCCCATAGAAATGCATTGGCCAGTGCTGATTGGCCAGAGTACGGAACTCGACCAATCAGCGCTGGCTCTGCTGGAGGAGGCGGAGTCTAAGATAGCTCCACACCAGTCTCCATTCAGGTCCGACCTTAGACTCCGCCTCCTCCGGCAGAGCCAGCGCTGATTGGCCGAAGGCTGGCCAATGCATTCCTATGCGAATGCAGACTTAGCAGTGCTGAGTCAGTTTTGCTCAACTACACATCTGATGCACACTCGGCACTGCTACATCAGATGTAGCAATCTGATGTAGCAGAGCCGAGGGTGCACTAGAACCTCTGTGCAAACTCAGTTCACGCTAATAGAATGCATTGGCCAGCGCTGATTGGCCAATGCATTCTATTAGCCCGATGAAGTAGAGCTGAATGTGTGTGCTAAGCACACACATTCAGCACTGCTTCATCAAGCCAATACAATGCATTAGCCAGTGCTGATTGGCCAGAGTACGGAATTCGGCCAATCAGCGCTGGCTCTGCTGGAGGAGGCGGAGTCTAAGATCGCTCCACACCAGTCTCCATTCAGGTCCGACCTTAGACTCCGCCTCCTCCAGCAGAGCCAGCGCTGATTGGCCGAAGGCTGGCCAATGCATTCCTATGCGAATGCAGACTTAGCAGTGCTGAGTCAGTTTTGCTCAACTACACATCTGATGCACACTCGGCACTGCTACATCAGATGTAGCAATCTGATGTAGCAGAGCCGAGGGTGCACTAGAACCCCTGTGCAAACTCAGTTCACGCTAATAGAATGCATTGGCCAGCGCTGATTGGCCAATGCATTCTATTAGCCCGATGAAGTAGAGCTGAATGTGTGTGCTAAGCACACACATTCAGCACTGCTTCATCAAGCCAATACAATGCATTAGCCAGTGCTGATTGGCCAGAGTACGGAATTCGGCCAATCAGCGCTGGCCAATGCATTCTATTAGCCCGATGAAGTAGAGCTGAATGTGTGTGCTAAGCACACACATTCAGCACTGCTTCATCAAGCCAATACAATGCATTAGCCAGTGCTGATTGGCCAGAGTACGGAATTCGGCCAATCAGCGCTGGCTCTGCTGGAGGAGGCGGAGTCTAAGGTCGGACCTGAATGGAGACTGGTGTGGAGCGATCTTAGACTCCGCCTCCTCCAGCAGAGCCAGCGCTGATTGGCCGAATTCCGTACTCTGGCCAATCAGCACTGGCTAATGCATTGTATTGGCGTGATGAAGCAGTGCTGAATGTGTGTGCTTAGCACACACATTCAGCTCTACTTCATCGGGCTAATAGAATGCATTGGCCAGCGCTGATTGGCCGAATTCCGTACTCTGGCCAATCAGTGCTGGCCAATGCATTCTATTAGCTTGATGAAGCAGAGTGTGCACAAGGGTTCAAGCGCACCCTCGGCTCTGATGTAGCAGAGCCGAGGCTGCACAAGGGTTCAAGCGCACCCTCGGCTCTGATGTAGGAGAGCCGAGGGTGCACTTGAACCCTTGTGCACCCTCAGCTCTGCTACATCAGAGCCGAGGGTGTGCTTGAACCCTTGTGCACACTCTGCTTCATCAAGCTAATAGAATGCATTGGCCAGCGCTGATTGGCCAATGTATTCTATTAGCCTGATGAAGTAGAGCTGAATGTGTGTGCTAAGCACACACATTCAGCTCTACTTCATCGGGCTAATAGAATGCATTGGCCAGCGCTGATTGGCCAGAGTACGGAACTCGACCAATCAGCGCTGGCTCTGCTGGAGGAGGCGGAGTCTAAGATCGCTCCACACCAGTCTCCATTCAGGTCCGACCTTAGACTCCGCCTCCTCCGGCAGAGCCAGCGCTGATTGGCCGAAGGCTGGCCAATGCATTCCTATGCGAATGCAGACTTAGCAGTGCTGAGTCAGTTTTGCTCAACTACACATCTGATGCACACTCGGCACTGCTACATCAGATGTAGCAATCTGATGTAGCAGAGCCGAGGGTGCACTAGAACCCCTGTGCAAACTCAGTTCACGCTAATAGAATGCATTGGCCAGCGCTGATTGGCCAATGCATTCTATTAGCCCGATGAAGTAGAGCTGAATGTGTGTGCTAAGCACACACATTCAGCACTGCTTCATCACGCCAATACAATGCATTAGCCAGTGCTGATTGGCCAGAGTACGGAATTCGGCCAATCAGCGCTGGCTCTGCTGGAGGAGGCGGAGTCTAAGGTCGGACCTGAATGGAGACTGGTGTGGAGCGATCTTAGACTCCGCCTCCTCCAGCAGAGCCAGCGCTGATTGGCCGAATTCCGTACTCTGGCCAATCAGCGCTGGCCAATGCATTCTATTAGCTTGATGAAGCAGAGTGTGCACAAGGGTTCAAGCGCACCCTCGGCTCTGATGTAGCAGAGCTGAGGCTGCACAAGGGTTCAAGCGCACCCTCGGCTCTGATGTAGGAGAGCCGAGGGTGCACTTGAACCCTTGTGCACCCTCAGCTCTGCTACATCAGAGCCGAGGGTGCGCTTGAACCCTTGTGCACACTCTGCTTCATCAAGCTAATAGAATGCATTGGCCAGCGCTGATTGGCCAATGTATTCTATTAGCCTGATGAAGTAGAGCTGAATGTGTGTGCTAAGCACACACATTCAGCTCTACTTCATCGGGCTAATAGAATGCATTGGCCAGCGCTGATTGGCCAGAGTACGGAACTCGACCAATCAGCGCTGGCTCTGCTGGAGGAGGCGGAGTCTAAGATCGCTCCACACCAGTCTCCATTCAGGTCCGACCTTAGACTCCGCCTCCTCCAGCAGAGCCAGCGCTGATTGGCCGAATTCCGTACTCTGGCCAATCAGCACTGGCTAATGCATTGTATTGGCGTGATGAAGCAGTGCTGAATGTGTGTGCTTAGCACACACATTCAGCTCTACTTCATCGGGCTAATAGAATGCATTGGCCAATCAGCGCTGGCCAATGCATTCTATTAGCGTGAACTGAGTTTGCACAGGGGTTCTAGTGCACCCTCGGCTCTGCTACATCAGATTGCTACATCTGATGTAGCAGTGCCGAGTGTGCATCAGATGTGTAGTTGAGCAAAACTGACTCAGCACTGCTAAGTCTCTGCATTCGCATAGGAATGCATTGGCCAGTCTTCGGCCAATCAGCGCTGGCTCTGCCGGAGGAGGCGGAGTCTAAGGTCGGACCTGAATGGAGACTGGTGTGGAGCGATCTTAGACTCCGCCTCCTCCAGCAGAGCCAGCGCTGATTGGTCGAGTTCCGTACTCTGGCCAATCAGCGCTGGCCAATGCATTCTATTAGCCCGATGAAGTAGAGCTGAATGTGTGTGCTTAGCACACACATTCAGCTCTACTTCATCAGGCTAATAGAATACATTGGCCAATCAGCGCTGGCCAATGCATTCTATTAGCTTGATGAAGCAGAGTGTGCACAAGGGTTCAAGCGCACCCTCGGCTCTGATGTAGCAGAGCTGAGGGTGCACAAGGGTTCAAGTGCACCCTCGGCTCTCCTACATCAGAGCCGAGGGTGCGCTTGAACCCTTGTGCAGCCTCGGCTCTGCTACATCAGAGCCGAGGGTGCGCTTGAACCCTTGTGCACACTCTGCTTCATCAAGCTAATAGAATGCATTGGCCAGCACTGATTGGCCAGAGTACGGAATTCGGCCAATCAGCGCTGGCCAATGCATCCCTATGGGAAAAAGTTTATCTCACAAAAATCACAATTACACACCCGATAGAGCCCCAAAAAGTTATTTTTAATAACATTCCCCCCTAAATAAAGGTTATCCCTAGCTATCCCTGCCTGTACAGCTATCCCTGTCTCATAGTCACAAAGTTCACATTCTCATATGACCCGGATTTGAAATCCACTATTCGTCTAAAATGGAGGTCACCTGATTTCGGCAGCCAATGACTTTTTCCAATTTTTTTCAATGCCCCCAGTGTCGTAGTTCCTGTCCCACCTCCCCTGCGCTGTTATTGGTGCAAAAAAGGCGCCAGGGAAGGTGGGAGGGGAATCGAATTTTGGCGCACTTTACCACGTGGTGTTCGATTCGATTCGAACATGGCGAACACCCTGATATCCGATCGAACATGTGTTCGATAGAACACTGTTCGCTCATCTCTTATTATTCACTATTTTGGACTGGTCCGCCAAGGAGCTTCTAATGGGTTACTGTTCTAACACTGCATTAGGTTCAAGTCAACCAGCTTTAACAGAACGTCAACTCCAGAGAATGTACCATGACATTCTTTCCTTACAAAAAAAGTAAAACCACTTTAAATCGCACTGAAAAATTGGCTTCTATGGTGAGGTCCTCTCAAAGAAGATGGAGAGTTGGCTTAGTATATGGACTGAAATTAAAATCTATCTTTATAAGGGGTTGGTCTTCTCACATTGTTTAGCTTTTCGAGGAGTGTTCACTGTTTAAGATAATGCAAAAATACCATATTGGTGGGGATCTAAGCCTTCAAAACCCCAAGAGCTCCTGTCTATCTTAACAAAATGGCAACCATGCGTTACTAGATGTTTGGCTGCTATGGGTGTTTCCAGTGGTCATACACCCACAGATTAATATATGATGCTTTATCCTAAAAACATTCACCAACTTTAAGGTCACATATGGTATCTGAGAATTTAACATTGGCCATTGTATTAATGTGTATTAACTTTTTGTTCTACGTATCACACCTGACAATTGTCCTGTTAGAACTTGGCCCAAGGAGAGAAGTCCAATCGGTCACATTTTTGTAGTACCAGTATTAAATGCAAAGGGTTAAATTACTCCCATTGCTGACAGATAAAATAGCTGATCCCCAACTATATAGTACTTAAAGTTGTGTTTTCTTGTCCCCAAGAGCTGCATTTTCTAGGAATCATTGACTAGTATTTTTAGGATTCAAGTGGCAGTGGGGCCCCCTCTCCATTTATTTGCAGCTGCCATATACTGATCCATTCGCATGTGAATACATTTCTCTTCTGCTACAATAAATCCCTGGCTGATTAACCTTCTCAACTTGCCTATGGATCTGAGCGCCGTATCGCACTCGTCTGTGCGCCGTCTACCTTCTTTGTACAAGCAGCACTTTTGTTTGGAGGCTTCAAAGCGCAGGGGGTTAATAGTGTACAAAGGGAATCGGTTTTATAACCGTATTAAGAGGCGAGCACAGTATTAATGTTGATATAGCATGTTTCCTGACAGAGGAACACCCGCTCTCCGCTAGTGTCTCACAGCAGTCTCTGCTATAGAAATCCTGAGAAGACAATCATTTCACTCCAAGGTTCTCATTTATTTTCCTAGTGTGTTTTAGATAAAGCATGAAAGGAGAATCTGCCGCTTTATATGATCTGGCAGTATAAACAAGAGATGAGGAGGTTGGAGCTGCCGAGGCACACAAAGATCACACACCCGTCTATACCTAAAATAAAGGGGCTCATTCATGATCAGATCAGGGGTAGGGATGCTGATCTGCCTTATTCGAGGTCTGTCCAGCTGACATTGCTTGTGCCAAGGTCAGTTCCAGTGGTATGTGGGTTTTTAGAAAACACTAGACCCTTGTCTACCCCACCATCAGCTTGTCAAGCATAGAGTATGTTTATCCATCATGACCGTGGCATCTGCCTAGCAGGGAGGCACCTAAAAGGTCAGTTACATGGTTAAAACCATCCTCTTCAGTCTCCCTGCCTCTCCAATGCATGATGGCCACCAGCAGGGTTCTCCCACTGAAATCATGTTGAGGATGTTGATTTATCATCATCATTGTCAAATCCCAGTGGCGGTGGTGCTGCATGAGAATGGTGGTAGACATCAGGGAAGGCCCACCATCATTCAGTCTCACATCTCTAACCATCAAAAGAGGATTCGTGAACACTTAGTGAAAGGAGAGTGGACCGACTCTCCTTTAAGAAAATCCTGTGTAGGCCTTGCTGCCCAGGTTTACCGGTTATATTTGTTTTGCCTCTTCTGGTATTTTAGCATCACATAAGTGGACTATATTTTTGAATAAGCAAAACTAGGCATTGACCTCGGTGGACTTAAATAGAAGGACCTGCACTAAAGATGATGGTGTTAAAGCCTGAATAGCTTTCCTGAGCCACATCCTTCATAGATAGGGTTGAGTGATCGTGATCGGAAAAGATCAGATTCCGATCGACGATCGAGTAAATTTTACGATCGCGATCGGAATTCCGATTCCGATCTTTTTAGGCAAGATCGAGGTTGGAGGTTATTTCCCACAATGCTTTGCTACTGGCCAAGCATTGTGGGAAAATCTAAGTTTCGAATAGCACACTCCCATAGGAATGAATGGATGCAACCGGCACACAGCCTGTGCCGGCGTGTGGCCGCTTAACCCCCTGCGTGCCGGCTGCGTCCATTCATTCCTATGGAAGTGTGCTATTCAAAACAGCTTCGAATAGTACTCGCTCATCTCACAGCAGCGCAGCACGGAGTGATTTACAGCATACTGCCACTCTTCTGCTTCGTCCCTGTTTTACCGTATACTCAGCTGTTCTACATCTGAGATGTAACAGAGCCGAGTATATGGCACAGCTGGGAGGAAACAGAATAGTATAGTCCACTAAAAACAGAATAGTCCACTTACCTGCACAGATCCGCTGCCGCTCCCTGTTCTTCTCGGTCTGGTTCTCTCTCATGTACAGGCCTTCAGAGCGCTGTGCACGCCCCTAGCTCCCAGGTTAGTGTTACAGACCTAGGAAGAAGGCGGGGCTTGTGGTTTAGGAGAGTGTGGGTGGGTACTGGGAGGGGAGACGTGAGTGATGCACACGTTTGTGTAAATTTAGCAGTAGAGCTGTATTAGCACCCATCAAGGATGACACACATCAATGCTCAGTCTACAAGGGGCAAACACTATGGTTGACTGGTAATACTGTGACTGGCCCTAAAAAGATAAAGAGTTTAGCTAAAACTGGTACTATGAGAACAATGCTCTCAGGTTGTATAGTATGATACACTGTATACAGTATAGTGTCCGTACAGGCATGTACATATTGTGTATTCATATACCCTACATACATGATCAGCAGCTTTCTCTTCTAACAGTATATCTCACTACATGTTGCCCCTGGTACTGTATACATCCATGTTTCCGCCTGTGTTTATAAATCAGTCATCCATGTCTAGAAACATAAATAGTAATAACATATAAAATCAGAAATGTCTTCCTCTCCAAGGAGCCTGCGCCGAATGTTTACTGTCTGTCACCAAGATAATTGTGGCTGATGACAAGTCATTAACAGAAAAGAGGAGGCTGAGGAAAATAAACTGTAAAATATTCACAAGTTCTTATTATCCTCCTGCAGCATATACTAGTGTGTCATATGTCTATCAGTCTGTGATTTCTAATTATCCCGTATCTATCTATCTATCTATCTATCTATCTATCTATCTATCTATCTCCTATCTATCTATCTATCTATCTATCTATCTATCTATCCATCCATCCATCCATCCATCCATCCATCCATCCATCCATCCATCCATCTCTTACTTGTCTTATACAGCGATCCTATGTATATTTGTCTTTCTGCCTTCACCCTATCTTCCTTCCTTCCTTCCTTCCTTCCTTCCTTCCTTCCTTCCTTCCTTCCTTCCTTCCTTCCTTCCTTCCTTCCTTCCTTCCTTCCTTCCTTCCTGTTATTTTGGCACACCTGCCTGGTCACCTCTCTTGAATATAGCACCATGGCAGTGCAGTGTAACAGGGGCACTGTCTGTCCACCACAATCCTCCTTTTGATCCCTACACAACCCCACCCATTCCCTTTGAACTCCCTCACATTAATGCCTCTTTTGTGCCCCATATAGTATCAAGCCCCCTTATCAAACCCCCACAAAGTATATCATCCCCAGTGGAATCCATACGATATAACATGCTTCCAGTGCCCCATTGTGGGACTATTAATGTCACACTTGTCATCTCCACATAGTTGAATGCCCCCCTTGTTGCCCCTACACAACAGAATGTCCTACATGTGACCCTCACACAGTAGCATGTCCACCTTTTGGCCCCCACACAGTTGAATGTCCCCTTATAGCCCCCACACAGTTAAATGTCCCCTTATAGCCCCCACAGAATAGCATGTATCCTTGTGGCCTCCACAAAAAAGTATTACTCACCTTGCCCCATTACCATGGAGTCCAGCGTGTTCTAAGCTGTCAGTCACTGGAGTGGCAGGCATAATGTAGTGACATCATTAGATTACTCTTACCTACATCCAAGCAGAAAAGATGGGCTGTATGGTCTCGCAGGAATCTGGCAATGCCCCTGTTTTACCACTGTACTCAGCTCTTTCTGCATCCAGAGGATGCAGATAGAGTTGAAGCCAGAACATGCCTGCCACCGCAAAGACAGAAGCTAATTCGTCTTTTACAGTATATCTTATGGTTGGCAGGTAAGCAACAATAAGGGAACTATGTATATATCACTAAGATTTGCTACTTAGGACTCTTACAAAGTTGGGCACCAGTATTGGTTGTCACCCAACTTTCCCAGAACTAGCTAGGAGACAACAAATCAGCAATGAGCGCTGTTCTCCTCCCTTCACATATTACATTGACTGGAGGGAAGGATTCAATCACTGCGGCTTTGCTCTTTGTTTTTGCAGTGTGTGACCCCAGCAATCTCTTTAGTAAGCCACGGTTCACTACACTGGCACATAGCAGACGATGAAGGGAGAGGGCGAGAAAAAACAAAAATCATGAAGCAGATGGAAGCTTTACATTTTTGTTTAGTTTTTTAAGAGCAGCTTTTTACGGTGTCATTTAGGATGATTCCAGTGATGTTTATACTCTGCAACTTTGTAGCAAAGATGTTTAAAGTAGGGGGAGGGTGAAGGGTGGGGGGTGTTTTTTGGGATATTTTATAGTTATGATATTTAGATAATTGGCACAAGGTAAAAGGGAGTTTGTTGAGATTTCCGTGATGGTGGTAAGAGTGGAGTTACTTACGAGGCTCAATAAATGTGTCCAGATCAGTGGTAAGAGCCATCACAGCTCAAACTAAACAACACAAGAGGGAATAGCTTTTTAGTGAAATCATTTCCTTTTCTTAATCAAAAGATGACAGCTTCAGCGTAGAACTTCCATCTGCCCGGTACCAGGATACACACACAGAGCACTGATACAACAACATCTCTTTCTCACACTGATATTCAGGCTACAGATGTTGTAGAATAGATCAGGGAATTGCTTAAATAACAATCCCCATAATATAGTGACATTAACCCTTAAGTACTATCATGGTTTCTATCCTAATGATATGTCTATGGTAGTGATGTATGATAGACACCATGATAGTCCTTAAGGGTTAATAAAAACTGTAAAGGAGATTCCCAAAATACATGCAACAAACCAGTGTCAGACAGCTGCTGCCGAGACAAAAAAGAACGTGGGCATCAACTAAAGGGCCATATGATGAGAACACCGTTCTACAAACTTACAGACCACTAGACAGGCCCATATGGAATGGTGTGGACAGTTCTGGGCACCAGTCCCCAAGAAACATGTAGTAGACCTTCAATTGTTTTAAAGATTGGCAACCAAAGTTAGAGGATGTTAATGCTACAGTTGTGAATGTCTTTTGCTGTTATCCATCATAGGATAAGAGCAACAGACTTTTATAGCGATAGAGCGATGTACACAGACAGAGCCCATTTCAACTGTGTCCATTCCCATTGACTCTAATATGAACAATATGACGGAAGCTTTGTGCATGCCGGCTTTCTTCTGTCAGCAAAGTAAAAAACATGATGAAAGAAAGCTTTCATCATGCTCTTTATGAGAGTGAATGCACACGGACACCAGACAGAGGGCGCTCTTATGCATTCTACAATTGGTGTCCGTTGCTCTCATCCTATGATGGATCAGAGCAATGGACATTAATGACGGTAGTATGAATCTACCCTTATAAATTGAATGGGTGGACTACAATACCTAGAAATACCTTATTAGAGGGGTTACTATTCAAAGCAATTTTCCATTCCATATAAATTACTCTATAAGGAATAGACTTTGAGACAGAATTATGAAGACTGTGTGAAAGTAAATCTGTATCGAAGAAAAACATTTTATTGCCCATAGTCTTAGCATTTTTAGGACGTCTAATTTCTGTCCAAGTAGAGTATATATAAGTTTTATAGACCTCAGTTTGAGGTTATACTAGACTGCTGTGTGTTGTAGTTCACCCCATAGCGCTGTATGACTTGTTTCCTCGGACACAAGTGAAGTGAGTTGGCTGCTACTGAGTTCATATACACCATGTCAGCCACACAAACCTCTCTTCACATCCAGATCTCTGAATATAGAAGACTTAAGACTCAAAAGACATATCTGGAAGTGCCAAAAGAGTTTAGTAATCAAAAACAATACATTCTTTTAACTTTTCAAAAAAAAAAATGTTCCAGAGAATGGGGATGAAATAATCCGCTCGTGTGTGGGCCACAAATGTGCAGAATGCAAACATTTCATAATAAACATGTTTAAATGAATGTCCTTGGCTTGATAGGCCAGGAGATAGGACATGCGGGGTTAATTAATGTGCACTCGTAAAAATAAACTGCACTCGCAAAACCTCCCAATAAAAAAAAAGAGTTACCCAGATATGATGAAGGGTTAAATATACGTTGGCCTGTGAAATATATGAACCACTTATACTTCGTGATGCTCCACTAAAGCAAATGTTAACCCTTTAACTGAAATCTCAAGTTTGGTCCCTTTAATGGCTATTAGCTGTTCCTAATTGTTTCCTTTACGTCTTGCTGGTACACATAGCCCGCAAAAAGAAAGCGATTTTTTTTTTTAATTTTCAAAGGAGGCTATCTTATGCCGCCTATGGTATATCGCAAAACAGAGGAAAAGGTATAAAGGGAAAATTCTGTACCTGCATGCCCAGTAACTGAAATTCCCTACAAAAAAAGGTCACATGAACGGAAAGATGCAAATGCTAACTTATCCTTAGAAACATACCTGGTGGAGTAGCAGTGATGTAGAGCAGAAAGTTAGAAGTTGTTTTTTTTAACACCCAACTATTCATCTTTGCCAGATCAGTTTTGTTCCGATCATGGTGTACGATCATACATTTAGAATATGCCACTTGATTCTACAAAAGATTCTGAGCACTATAAGGTACTGGGGCGGGTTCAGTAATGGTTTTGATGCTGATAGACTCCCTTTAAGGCTGCAAATAAATGTGGCTATTGCATTCCTGAAAAACAAAAAGTTGCCTTCTTACCCAGCCAAGCTGAGTTCTTGTTCGGTTTACTCTTCGCAGATTATAAAGGAAAAGGTGGACGCTAGTCATTATGGGTAGCAACATGATTGTTTTTGTTTTTTTTTGTTTTGTTTTGAGGCCTCAGTTATAATGGCCATCATGTATGCTGCTCAAAAAGAACTTAAGGACAAAAACACAAGGAACTAAAGTAGAATTTTTGAGACTTCAGCGTAGAATGGTCTACAAGATGTTTTGCCTTCACCCAAAGGGCAAGATATAGGCATCCCTGGAGAGATAGAACCCTGAAAAGCCACATCACCATCAATGGGTCCCATCTGTGAAAATTAATAAAGATATTGTAAATGGGGCTGGTTTTAAGATGTTCACCAGAATGAGTGAACTGCTGTCTATCCCACCAGTCTCAACCTGAAATGTCACATATGAAGAGAGATATGTGTCTGTGCTCACTGGGAATAATCCCTCTTGAATAGAATTAGCATGTCTGGCCTTTCTCCAGCAATATCCGCCATTTCAGGGGTCTGGGTGGGAGCTAATGCCAGGTGTACATATGATGTAATTATTGTGACATTATTTAGTGGCTTCAACATTAATCGAACTTAGTTAATAGGCTATGCTTATGATTGTGGGTGATTAGCATATCATTTGCATCTCATTCCCACAAAAGGTTCTTTGTTTGTGATGCAAACCCTCTGCCATAATAATATCTTTAGCTTCAGTCAATGTAGCTTTGGTAAGTAGAATATCCTGTTTCATGTCATCCTGAAGAAGACCGACCATATCCTGCACCTTCACAGACCCTGTACCTGAAGCCACACAGAGGCTTCATCATTACTAGACACCATTGTTGGAATCCCTTACCCGACCTGAAGCTCATCTTCTAACTAGCTGGGCAATGGGTTTTCTGTTAATAATTTACAAAAAGGTATTGAAAGATATTGAAAAGACCCATTTAATGCTAAGATTGCAACAGGACCACCCTGCTACCATGAGCCATTTATAATATTGGAGAGCCCTCAGATCTCAGGACCCAGGTGTGACTGCTTCCTCCTTATCCACTACCTATGTCCATGGATGCAATTGTCTTGCTTAATTTAGCTACTAAAACTTTGTGCAAGTGTGTTCATTCTAAACATCTATTGTATAACCATATTTCTCCATTCTCGACATACTCCGTATGTTTTTTTGCAAGAACTTGAGGGTAACTCTACTATTGTCTTACACTGGTGTCTTCTGAGGGAGTCAAGAACCTTAGATTTTTCCCTATGAGGCCTTATTCACATGTCCGCATATCATCTATGGTGTTTATATTTTTCGCAGATGCCATATGTACCAATGCAATTCAATGTGTTTATTCAGACTTTCATGAATAAAAGGAAACGTCCTATTTTTCACTGATGTATCAATGAAATTCTATGGACCTCTGTGTGTCATCATTTTTTATGGACCCACAGACATACAAAGTAGAGAAAATAAACCAACAAACAAAAAGTTGATCTGATTTTTACAGACATGAAAAGAAGATCAACCACGTACAGCATACCCAGAAATGAGCAGGGTGGTGCTGTCCGTGAATAGCACTGATCTCACACTTATGTGAATGAAGACGTGTGAATTAGGACAAGAGCTGAAGGTCTCGAGGAACCAAGATGTTGTTGCTTAACTACACAAGTACCATTATACATAAGAACATCTGGATTCATGTAAAAGAGCCAATGAGTGCTTCCATACACATACTTTTCTTAAACCAGGTTAAGACACTACATCTGGAGCTTATATACGGAAGAGTTGATGTTCAGTGTTCCTTACACACTATACTGCATTCAGGCCACTTAGATTACATCATTACATATAGGGAGCCTTCACACGGAGTTTACGCTCCGCTCATTCTGAACGTAAACTGGTTCAGAGTGAGCGGTGTAAAAAACAGATCCCATTGACTTCTATGGGTGCCGGCATACACACCCTATCCATTTAAATCAATGGGAGGCTTTTTTACCTATTTCTTTCAATGTGATACACATGTATGCCGGCACCCATTGAGGTCAATGGGATCTGTTTTTTACGCAGAATGAGCGGAGCGTAAACTCCGTGTGAGGCAGCCATAGACTGTTGTCATGTTACTTTGAAGAGTTCACTATAAGTGGCCCACTACTCCTTTTCCTCCATCTACGAGTAATACCCCATTTACTCCATTATATTTTTAGGTTTCATTTATGCTTTCGAACAGTCTTGAACAGTAGCATGGTAGATAAGGGACGGCGAGAGGGTAGTCAACACAAAGCATATGACTTCACAAAAATAATACTAAGATTATCCAGTCGTATGCAGACAACCCCCTCTGGCTGGTAAAACCTGGCACCATAATGGACCCAAACAAAAAGACGAGTAGGCAAGTCACAAGACAGTCTCATAATAATAATTTCAATCTAAAGTCAACACCTCATAGAAGTAAGGTAATCCTGAATTCCTTAGTAAACATGACATGGCACCAGGAGACATTTCCATACTGATAGGTTTGGAATTCTAATTGAAGTCTATTAAAATACTCAATATGTTTAGATTTTGTGTCCTTACTAAACGCTGAAGAAATTTGCAATCAAAATGCCATCCTGGCATATTGGCAATTTGAGCAGCTGATGGACGCCGAACTTTTACTGCCATTCTTTTGACTTTTTTTTAATTAACGGCGTTTTTCTGACCACGTCGCGTTCCTTCAGCCTGTTTTTAAATGACGCCTTAATGAACATATTTGCATGTTATCAGTGCCCGCTCTATATCATTTCACAGGGCTGTATTTAAGCCTGCATTACTCCTAACAGCTTTGGTGGATTAGTAAAGGGAAGTGAAGTTAAAAAAAAAAAAAAACTCATTTCGTATCTGACATTAATAACTTTCAGGGGAACGAACATTGGCATTTGTGCTTGGACCCGAATTGAGCCCAGTGTCCTCAATACAACAAGGGCAGTGAGCAAAGGAACCAACAAGATATGAAAAAATAAATCATGCATAATGCAGCAATTCTACCTTACATGTTAATTAATGTGTGCAATCAATTACTGATGTTACAATATGAGAAAAGGGAAGTGCTGAGGAATGGGTAATAAAAAAAATAAAAAATACCTATACATTTTTATCTGCCTTTTTTTTTCCTATTTAAACAAATAGTCTTGGTGCCTGTGAATGCTGTGCCGAGACATGCTTTGAATAACAAGCATCGTAAAATCTAATCAGATTTATAAGGGAAATTGATTGTTGTGGCAGGAAGAGAGGGTGGAAAATAAGCTGAAATTTAAGTGTTAATTTTTATGCTAATCCACACTGCCTTCCTATGAAGCAATTTTGTTCAGTGCCACAAATATAAAATTGTCCCTTGCAGAGAAATGTCAGCTTGCTAGACCTGAAAGCAGTAATTTATTAAGTATGTTCTTATTACTATGTGTCATAGTTGTTAGCCGGCTATATATACACAATGGTGCTTCACACTTATCCTGCAAGACTGGGAATTGAGGAGGGGGGGACGTTACAGCTGACTGGCTGCAACGTAGAGGGCATTAATACATTATCATATACAGGGTGGTCTGTGGACAAAAGGCTATGGGGGGGGCACTTAAATATAAACAAAATTAAATGGCATCATGGAGCAGTCATGCATTAGTCTTTATTTATGACAGGGAAAATAAATAAGGGGGGTTTATAGGGGACAGGTCCCCCCCCCCCAATTGTGTTTTCAGAATGCTATTAAATGATCGATACACACGGTCACATGATGATGTCATCTCTGAGACAAGAATGCAAATGACAGGCACGTTGATGACGGACGGTGACCTTCTTCCAGTGTCCCTGGATCTCTGTCAAAATCACTTCCAGTGTACGGTTTCACAGAATTTAGTTTTTGGACAATATCGAGTTTCTGGGGTAGTGAATTAATAGCGTTAAGGCTTCTAATGCAATTCACATATAGGTCAATTACATTCATCAACATCTGCTCTGTCACTCGCATTTGCATATAGCATTCATATGTTAATGACGCTTTTTTTTCTTTTCCCTCTCAAGTAATATATTAAAAAATACACCCGCCATTTGCATATCAGTTTAGATCAGTATATTAGAAACAATTTATCATTTTCCGCTTTCTTGCTATGGTTTAAAAAGAAAGAAGGGAAAGGGAAAGGGAGGGGGGGTGCCAGGGAAACAATATGTTGAGTGATGTCTGTTATATTTGAGTACGGCTGTGATTTATATACACGGAGCCCCTTAGCGGGAGAACTTCCATTTTAAAGCAGCTTAAAGCCCTTATAAATCAATAATGACACAGATGGACTGGTGATAATCTATTTAGGATGCCTGATACCAAATATTGTACAGATGATTAGAGTGGCGGACGGTTTTTAGCTGCGAGCTTTGCTTTCTATGGTAAAGGGTGAGTTGGAAGCTGGAAATTTCTATGTATACATATAATGGGCTTAGAAAAATCTAAAAAGGAGGCGCTGCTGGCCACGCAGAGAGTCACAGAAGGACAAAGAGACTTAGCAGCAACTGCCAATAAAATAATATCAATCCGTGTCCCTTTAACAAAACAAGGCCGCTTAATGGAATTGTGTCTTCAGGTGTAAATGGTATTAAAAGCTGCATCTTCCCGCAGTCCCTGCCCTGATCTCACACAAGTAGCGAACGCACAAAATGCAGGTTGTCAAGAGATGGCAGCTGCTTGGAATCTTTTTAAATATAAGCTTGTATTGATCTGATGAGAATGAAGGATCCCACTGCCACCGAGTGTTTGGCTTCCCGTCTGAAGAACGTCACCGGTGGCCTTGCTCTGGGATAGATTTTCATTCATAGCCGCCGGGTTTTATTTCATCTTTAACCTTTTCTGCTGATTTTCCTTGACCTCTGTTGGAGCTTCTGCAATTTGGCAAATTTTTACACTTTTTTTTGTGACATTGTATTGTGTTTTGTCTTCTTTCAGGAGAAGAAAAGGAAGATTGACGGCCCCTGTCGAAAAGCTTTTCCTGGTCCAAGAGGCCCAGTGTCTTCATCAGACTGTCTACCCTTAAACCAAGCATGCAGTTAAGTTGTTGAGGTAAGGAGGTCTTCTGTGTAGAAGATAAAGGTTGTTATCATTTGTCATGCCCTCTGTGTTTGTAGAATGTTAAAAATATTAGAGATTGACATCTGGATATCAGGAAGACATGAGAAGACTGACAAGATCCATATAGAAACACATTACAGAATTAGGTTTAAATATCCTACAAAATCAAATTTCTTATACGCTGTTAGGTAACTGTAAGTTCATAGGCGGGGATCGGTGGGGGTCGGGTCACCCGATTAGGCTCATCTGTTACGTTTAATGCAGCAACATTGATATAAAGAGCACTGAAGTGTGACACACCAGATTTATTAAGAGACACATATTTCTAAGATATTTGTCACATTTTGGGATTATGTGTACCAGTGTACTCCAGATCCTTGTTGTAGAATTATAATTCCCCTATTGGCTTGTGGGATGCACTCAACCCTCCCGGATAAGACCTCTCCCCGTTTTTTGTAAATTGATGTAAGAGTAGTCCAAAAAAAACCCAAATTTTGCACACATGAGATTTGCACAAAACTTTGCCACTTGTTTTTATGCCACAAATCAAATAATAAATCTCACCAGAACTTACATATTGATGATCTATACTAAAGATAAGTCATCAATATGTGACCGATGAGGGTCTGGCACCCAATATCCCACAGATCTGCTAGTTTAAGAGGCCCCAGCATTTAGATGAGCACTGCATTTTCTTTGCTGAATACCAAGCACAGTGCTGTACATTGTGTAGGGGCAGTGCTTGGTATTGCAGCTCAGCCCCATTAACTTGAATGGAACTAAGCTGCTGTTGTACCCTGTGACTGATGAACATGACATCAAAGGCAGAGAAACAAGGCCACAATGCTAAGTCCCGTAAAACCCCTTTAAGGCTAAAGCCTCACGTAACGGGCAGCAGCAAAAAAGTGCTGTGGGAAAAACCACAGAGCCAACGCATCACAGTTTTTCTCACAGCGCTTTTTACAGAAAGTTCTTCTCTGCAGACTTTCTGCTTCCATTATACCTGTAGGGAATCTGCTGGCATTTCTGTAGGTATAATTGACTTGCAGCGATTTCCAAACCTGTGACAGTGAACTGCGGTGTATTTTTCCGCAATGTGTGGATGGGACTGAGTAGCATCCCATCAACTTTGCAGTAATTGAAAAATGCCATGGTGAAGCCCTGTCCTAAAGCTAAGGGCTAGTTCAGACGTTGGGGGTCCGCGCGGGTTTTGACACAGAGAGAGACGCGGTGAGCCGCATCTCTCTCTGGTCAAAACCCGCCTGCCACGACCATCGCGGTCGCGGCTTTCCCCTCCTATGTCGGCTCAAATGAATGACAGGACATGAAAGACATGTCGCTTCTTTTCTCCGGTAGCAGCAGCCCGCCGCTAGCGGAAAAAAGAAGCCCGGCGGTCTGCATAGACCACCATTGTAAAGGGGCGGATTTTGAAGCGAAATCCGCTGTCAAAATCCGCCCCTTTGTTCACGTGTGAACTGACCCTAAGACCCCACTTTGTGGAAAAGTTGCTTTTTTGTTGCAGATTTTAATGCTTTTTTTTTTTTAGCCAAAATCAGGAGTGGATTTAACGGAAGAGAAAAGTATGTGTTTCCTTAATATTTCCCATTTCTTTTCAACTCATTCTTTAGTTTTCTCAAAAAACTGCAGCAAAATCTGCAACAAAAAAGCAGCTTTTCTGCAACGTGGGGCCTTAGCCTTAAGTTGGTTGCAGCATTGTAGTTTGGTAACAAGAACCTATGAAGCAATTTCTGTGTAAAGTTTGTGAAGTACATTACATACTATTTCACTACTATCCGTCTGTGCTCAGTACATAGATGCTCATAAAATGCAGACTAATGGTTTATGATCCATGTCCTAGGGGTATCCTGTGCAAATGGTATGGGGCCACTTCCCCTTCTGGTAAGGTCCTTGTAAACTTGCACAACCCCTTCCATAATCACAGCAACATTGACATACTGTCTTGGGGTGATATACCCTACTCTTCTGAAAAGAATAAGAAGACAGTGGGCTAAACTCTCCCGTCCCAACATAAAAAAAGAATTAGATGTAACTTGTTCCCTAAGAACAGCACTACTCTTGGTCACAGGTTATATCAGGTATTGCAGCTATTCAATTGAAAAATGAAAATAGCAAACCTAGCACCTGGACAAGAGAGTGGTGCTATTACTGGGGAAGATATGCAGAGTGTATACTAGTATTGAAAGTAATTGTACAGTTGCAGAGATGACAGCCTGGGACAGTCATTCACAGGGTGAGATTGCAGGTTGCAACAAAACGAAAAAAATGGAAGAATCTTTTACAAGGGGTATGGCTTATATAATATCATATAGCTGACCTACAGCAGGTGCAGTACTCAGTTACTAAGATAAATTAGTAGTAAAGAATATTCTGGTGTACGTGTATGAATCTGTGTGCATGTGCTGACTGTATACATGGACTGTAATAGGTCATGGCTTGAGTTTGTACTTCCCACAAATACCCATGAACATCATAGTTGTGTATGTGGCCATAGAAATGAATGGGTATGTTAAAAAAAAAATAAATAAATATATATATATATATATATATATATACTGTATATATATATATATATATATATATATATATATATATATAGAGAGAGAGAGAGAGAGAGAGAGAGAGAGAGAGAGAGAGAGAGAGAGAGAGAGAGAGAGATAACTCATGTAGATGTGTGAAGACTTATGGGAGGAAGGGGAAGAGTAGAATCGGTTGTTATCAGACAGACGCCATTTGTCTTGTCTGTTTAGTGCACGAAACTACTTTGTCCCAGCAACCTTTGTCTGCAACCTATTGCCCTTCAACTTCCTGCAAGCAGGCTGGGCATCGTAGGCTGGGCATTGTAACCTCTTAAAGTAGAATAGACATAGGTTTCAGGAGATTGCTGTCCCCCAATATTCAGGCTGGTTTCCCGAGTAGTCTCTACTACAAACAGGGTGTGTGGTCTTGTCTATACTTGTCTGTAAGTGGGATTAGGCTTAACCTGGCATTATTTCCTACCAGCAGTGAGCACCTCAACATAGAGGATAAAGGCCTCCAACCCCTTGACCCCAGTGCTGCATGCATGTACAAGGTCAGTAGCATTGACACAGGGATCCCCAGTATGCCTTCCGCTCAGTCTGAGACTGTTGCTCCCATCTGTGCAGCAGTGTTAGGAGCCTCGGTCACAGACTAGCTGGAAGGAATAACCAGATGAGGGAGCCTGTGCGACTCCCAGTAAATCCAGGTGAGTTGGCACGTGTGCAGTAGTAAGAGACAGATAGGCCTTTATGCAGAGTAACCAAAAATATTCCAGGCTTTTAATTGGTGCGGCCATAAAGCTCACACAATGCATGCGATGAAATGACTATATCTATTTAATATACAGAATATTACAAGAAAAGATTAAAAGGGAAACTTCAAAGGCAAAGACTAAACATCTGGTAAGCGAATATCATATCCTGTTGCATATTTTATTTGCATATTTTTCAAGGAAGCACTTGTGGGTTTTTTTATGATTATAAATGATGGAATGGATGCCTGACCACACTTTTCCTGTGAAAAACTGATATGTTCAGACATTGAAGGAGCCACTTGCCAGAATTTCTTCTTTTTTTCTTATTCTTTTCCTAGAAATGCCTGTTGTTATTCAGAACAGTTTCACATAAACAAATCAGGGAGGAGATTAAAATAGATTCAGTGAAAGACACGAGATGAAATGGCAAATTATGGCGAGGCGTTACTTTTGTTATCCAGATTTCTAAATCTGTGCCGCCGGCAACATTTTCTTGGTTAGGTTGCTTTAACTTAAAAAATGTAAAAAAAGATATTGCTTTGGAAATACTTTGCCTTATGTATCATGCAGTGATGATGACTTAAAAGGGTTTTATGAGCGTTAAATATCAATGATCTATCCTTGGCATCGGTTATCGGTTTCTAATAGGTGGGGGTCCACACAGATCAGCTTTTTCGCTGAGTACAAAACACCATAGAATGAACAGAGTTTGTGCTTGGTATTGTGTCTTACCCCCATTTACTTGAAAGGAAGTGAACTGCAAACAGGTCACATGATGATTGAATGTGACATCACTGTCCTGTGACGCGGAAGCTGATCTGTGAAGGTCCTGGGTGTTGGATTTCATCAATATTTAACTCTCAGAAAACACCTTTTAAGTAAGTGTATATTCAGAATGGTTTCATTGACCAAGGAGGAGTGTATTGCGGAAGCATCGGTGGTGTATCTGGCACATCATGCGGTGGAGCACAGAAGTCATAGTTCACATTCGTGCCATATTTCTGTGGTCTTTATGGGGTCTGCAGGGTGTCTGTTTTTTCTTAACTGAAACTGCCGTATGGAAAAGTCTGGTTTGCACTTTTTCATCCCACGATTTATGAACAATCTGCACCGGATGGACACCTGGCCTATATTGCCTTATCGCCAAGCAAATGCTGAACTCCTATAGTGCTGAGGTACAGCATTGAACCATGTATGCTTGAGGCCGGGCCGTACATTGTGAAAACGCCACAATTTGGTTTTCAATACCTGCAAAGTGGATGGGATTCTGGCTAATCCTATCCACACACTGTAGAAAAATATCTGCAGCTAAAATGCTGTGATTACAAAAAAACGTTACAATTGTAAATCGCAGCATGTCAATTACACCTACAGAAATGTTGGTATTTCCCAAATAGGTCTAATAGGGACAGAAAGTCCACAGAGGAGAACGCTACAAACTTTCTGTGAAAAGTTCTGCGGAAAAAAAGCGATGCGTTTCTACTACAGACTTTTCCGCAGCGATTTTCAACTACGACTTGCTATGTGGGGTCTCAGCCTAGAGTGATTTCATGAGAGCAGGATCAGCTGATCGCTATAGGTCCATTCATGTGGATGGCATCCATGGTGCCCTTTGGTGCATCTCTTGGGTAGTATCTCTCTTTTCTGATTCTCATTATAGGGTCATCTTTTAACGATCCTCTAAAGTAGACCCTGGATGTCATTCGAACATTCCCTGACTTCGTTATTCACATCACTCTGTCAGGTTGTAATATACAGTCTTATATTCAGAATCTCAGGCCCCCACCCATCTGTAGAGGGGAGATCCCATTTCCCCATTTTCACTGCATATATGGACACTACCATTAGGTCGAGGCTCCACACTGTGAATATGCAGTGTTTTGGCCACACTGTGCACACGTTTTACATTCCCTGCAAAGAGGGTGGGATTCTGGCTTATCCCATCCACACATTGCAGAAAAAAAATTAGAAATACTGCTATCTCAAAAAACATTTTTGTAAATCAGAGGATGTCAATTATACATATGGAAACACTGGAAAACTCTGCAAACTTTCTGTGAAAATTTTTTCCTGTAGAAAAAATATAATCCGTTTCTGTTACAGTCTTTCCCACTGTGTTTTTCAGCTGTGGCTCGCTTCATAGGGCCTTAGCCTAAAAGAGCTAACATATTCTTAGACTTAGAGCGCTTATTGGAACAATGGTTGTCCAAGATCAGAAAACATCAAGTTACCATGCCAATTTTAATATTTCACATGATACTTCTCCTTTCTAAGTGCTACAAGTTGCTGCCATCACCCTGCTCTCTTGTTGTAATGAAGAAACGTTCCCTCTGAGCTCAGATTTAGCCTGTTGATCCTAATTTCCCAATACCATGGCAGAGTTAAAGGGCTGAGTCGCCCTAGGTGGGAATTATCACTTATGTTAACAATGTGTTAACTACAGTCATTACTCGCTGCCATTTACAACCTCACACCACAGAAATGATGCCAAACAAATGCCACTAGCACTGGAAATGAGAGTGTAGACTTCATAGAGGTAAATGGAAGACAAAAGCTGTTACATACAATGTATTGCTGGTTCAGTGCATCTTGTTAACAATGTACAAGGCACAAAGGGCATGATGGCATCTGGGGTTATTTCTGTGGCTGTGGATTAGCAGTATGCACATGTACAGTATTTATATTGGTCTTCCTCCCTTTCCATATCCTTACATCACTTATGGTGCATCTTTTACTATGTTGGGTCGGATTGTATCTCTTCATTGTTACTATACTTGTCTCTGTTATTATCTATCCCAATAAGAAACACCACTGTTCACATACTGCACTGTATTTGTAAAAAGTTAGAAACACATTGTTATATACTGGTATATGCTGTATTCACTAAAAGGGATGGCAAGTAGGGATTCCACAAAAGTACTCTGTGCTGCTTTTTGGACTCTGCTCCTTTCATTATCAATATGAGACCTAATACTTATCACCATTCCCCTTCTAACATCAAAACTATTAGTCTGTCACCTGCACCCCTGTCCTCACTAACATCAATACATAAATGAACAGGTCACTGCCACTCACAAGGTCAGCTTATTCCTCTCCTTCTACTGTAATCATACCTATCATCCGACTGACCATTACACAAAACACAGCCAGACACTGAACACTGATAATAGGTGTTCCCACTGCAGTGTGACATACCCGTACATCTAAATGATATGTAAGATTATTGAAAAAATCAGCATAATCCTTTATATGTTGCAACTGTGATTTTATGACCCAATCAATTTAGTTAAATAAAGTAACTCATTACGACAACTTTCATTCCTCCTGCTCAACCTAAAATTTAAGGTCTTTATTTCTAGACATCTGCAAGATGTGGATACAGGCAGGAACATTAAGACAGCAAAGCAGGGCAGCCATATCTTATTGTGCGCTGGAAGATTGCGCCCGAAGGCGACGTTCGCTGAGATCGGGGCTTACCACCTGTTCACTAGTTTTGCCAATAAAAGATTTTGCTTTTGCAAACTCTTAACCTACTTTCTCATTGACCAGTAATTAACACTTGAAACAAGTCTAAAAATAAGGTTAGTGAATAAATAATAAGGATTTTGCCGGGTAACGCATAGTCATCTGTCAATGTGTAATATCTTGATTAAATTATGTTATAATGTTAATTTCTCATGGCTATTTATGATCGAGCTCGCTGGTTCTGCAGCACTGGGAATACAAAGTAAAAGAGAGCGACTTTCTGCCTCTGGTAAAACAATATACTCTGCATTATACTTACAACCAGCCTTAAGAATTGGAGACAACCTGTCTGTGCAGACTGACTTGTATGTATTTATATCAACCGTTCTATACACCGCATTATAACTTCTAGAACGTGCCAGGGGGAATGTATTCTAGAGGCAGAACCTGAAGCTGCTATACAGAGGAGATTGTGGCTCTGGTCACATCCCCTTTGCTGTTGGGTGACAGGTAACATTAAAGGATGTCACCTCCCTAGAGGTACGTTCTTAGCAAACAAGGGGGTGAGAAATTGTCTCTGGGGCATGAAACAGGTCATGAATGGGAAAACAAGCACCAGACCCTTTTGTTGTGGGTTTAGTCAGATTCAGAGATGTAAATTAAAGCTCCCGGGCCCCAATACAAAATCTGTAATATCTATATGCCACATATCCAGTGCCATTTAGAATAGTGGTGCATTTTATGTGTCATAGGGATCTTTGGGGTCCCCTCAGGGTCCAGGGCCTGGTAGCAACTGCAGCTTCTGCGCCCCCTGTAGCTTCACACCGATGGGAGCCATAGTGTCTTTGTTATGGGCCACGCCACTGTCAGCAGCCCTAAATATAATAACTGAGGTGATGTTGAACCACAAATTGTGGCTATGCAGTTGTAAAGTAAGTTTCAAGAGATACCAGACTGAAAAGCAGGAAAGAAAGTTGACTGAATGATGTCCAGAACCAGTCCTAATCTCCCACATAGTACTATTTAGGTCAGGGTCAAATGGTGACTTTGCACATGACTCCAGTTGTAAGATCATAGACTGCAGTGCTACCCTGCAACTCCTGCATTAATGTAAATGAATGGAGTCACAAAGTAATACTGCAACTTCTGCTCCCCAAAAAATCAAGCCGTGTAAATTCTTTTGTGTTTAGAAGTCGCACTTGCAACATCCCCTATGCTGCAATTGGGCTCCATTCACTAAGGAGTCACAGGGCCACTATGCGCTCATTCACACGGGGCAAGAAGGGACGGATTTCGACCTTAAAATCCGCCCCCTCACAATAGAGGTCTATGTAGACCACTAGCATTCTTTTTTGCGCTAGCGGTGTGTTCCCGCTCGCACAAAAAAGAAGTGAGCTGCTCTTTCTTCAGGTGGATTCCGTGGCTGATCAAGCCGCGGCGTCCGCCTTGTGCAGCACCCTCCGGAATAGGCCCATTCATTTGGGCCTACTCCTAATCGCTGCAGGCGCATTTTGGTCCTATTCTGACGCGGCTTCCCGCCCAAAATCAGGACCAAAGTACGCGGTCACTAGCCCCATGTGAACTAACCCTTACCAATCGTTCATCATGCGACAGGAGTTGTGGCCAAAGTTGCTGAGTGACCCTAGCCTTATTCTACCCTGATAGGAAGAGATCTCCAGGAATTTCAGACTTTTTGTACAAAAGGAGTTGCCTGGGTGTACTGAGATCCATAACCCCCTGTGCGCTCTGATTATGTACATGTCATTGAAGTCTATGTTATAGCAATCTCCAGGCAGTGTATTAAGTATATAACAAATGTTCCCTACTCAACAAATAGGGCAATATAGAAGTTTATTGAGCCGTCTCCAGTACCGCACAGCAATAACCTATGTTCCATGCATATAATACTGAAAAAGTCTATGCAGTTATCCTTAGCACTATCATTATACTGTACATACTATAAAACTGTGTCAGTACTTGCTATGCAAACAACATATATATATCCTCTTCTGCTAAAATACAACACCATACATAGAAAATATGATACACCAAGAAATCCTTCTGAGAAAATCAATACAAAACCACATTGATTTTCTTCCTCTTCCTTGAAAATATTCATACACATTGATCATTACTTCTGTGCATATTCCAAGACGTGGCTTTTTCATAAATAGAATTAAATAGACGCTTAAATCCACCCGGGCACACATCTAAAGCCTAATGTCAGCCAAGAAAAAGTCTAGTAGAAGTAATCACTCCTCCCCCACCTTCCAGTGATTAATAATGGCAGTGGGTGAGTGACTGGTCGTCTTTGCATTTTGATGCTTCTACCACTTTTAGAAGACGTTATAGAGGATAACACTTAGCTTTTATGCATTTATTAAATTAGCAAAATTCTGGAATATGGACGTCCATAACATGTATCATGTATAAGGTGTATCATATTAGGTGTAGGGAAGACTGGAAGATATGTTATATCCCCCAAGATATATCAGGTCCATTAGATGAAGGATGGATCACAATATGTATCATATCACTTGGATGTAGGGGAGACTATAGAATATTACATGCCCATCTGGTGTAGGGAAGGCAATAAGATGTATTATATATACACCAAGTATAGAGATGACCATTCAATGCACTATGTTCCTCAGCTTTAGGACAGTTTATAAATGAGTTTTCAGGTCTAGGAGAGATCAAAACACATATCATGTTAGATATATGGGTAATCATGAAATGTATTGTGTAAGGGTAACTGCAAGACCTATCAGATCCATTTTGTGTTGTGGAAGCCATGAGGTGTCTTATATTCTCCAAGTTAGAGAAGAACAGAAAATGTATTGCAACCTTTAGGTATATGCCATTGCGTAACTAGGAATGATGGGGCCTCAAGGTGAACATTTGCCCCCCCCCCAACCAACCCCCTTCACCTCAAAGACCCTGACCGACAACCCCCACCCACCCACATTCCTGCACACACTATTATGCCCCAATAGTGGCTCCTCCACATAGTACAGTATTATGCCCCATAGTGGCCCTTGCAGACAGTATTATGCCTCATTGTGGACACACATGAACAATTATTATACTCTGACCCCAGAGTATAATAATCGGAGACCCAGGGGAGGATACAAACATAAAAAAAAACACTATTACTTACCTCTCCCTGGCTCCAGTACACTCCCTGCAGATGTTGGGCATCTTCAATGCTATACGGAATGTAACATGAGTAGCAGCTTGCGTTGCGAAGCATAAGGACACAAGCCCCAGTCCATGTTACGACACCAAATAGGCCTGAAGCTTTCTGGAGCCAGGAGAGGTAAGTAACAGTGTATTTTATGTTTCCTCACCTCCCCTGGGCGTCCGATCATTATACTTGGATGTCTGAAAAGATTCCCAAGTATAATGATATTGGTGTTTGTGGGGTTCGTGAGCCCGTGTTTTTACTTACCTATCCTGGCTCCTGCTTACAGCCACCTCTGCGGAACGGGAAGCTCTGGCAGCCGTGAGTAGCAGCCAGGGATGGTAAGTAAATAGGACCCGTTACCTGCTGGATTAACTCCAGCAGGTAACGGCCTATTAAAAAAAAAAAAAAAAAAAAAAAAAAAAGGTAGCGCCTGCCGCTGGGTCCCCTGATGTCTTTGGCCCTGTGGCAGCTGCTACCGCTGCTACCACAGTAGTTATGACCCTGGGTATATGGGAGACCATAAAATTTATAGTGTCTATCAGGTATAAGAGAGATATTAAGACATGTCAAGTTAAGGTAGACCATAACAAGCACATGTCCATTAGATGTATTAGAAGCAATGAGATATCTCATGTCCATCTTGCGTAAGGGAGTCTATGAGATGTGTTATCTATCAAATATAGAAGAGAATATAAGATATGCTGTGTCCATCAGGTGTGCAGGAGACCATAAAATATACGGGAGACCATATGATCTGTCCATCATGTGTAAGGGAGATGATAAGAGGTACCATGTCCATGAGATCTATGGGAGGCTATATGAAGTATCATGTCAATGTTGTGAAGGCTAATACATAAGATGTATTAAATTCACCAAATATAGGAGAGACCATAAGATGTACTGTGCCCATTGGATGTATGGTAAAACATGAGATATATTGTCTACATCAGCTGTAGGGGAAACCATAAGATGTATCATGCCCGTTAGGTGTAGGAGAGATATATGTAATATGTATCATGTCCATCTGGTGTAGGGAAATATATAAGATGTATTATAACTACTAAGTATAGAGGAAACCATAAGATTATGTCACTCATGCATAATTATTTATAATTATTATAATTATTCGTATAATTATTTATGAATTGATTGTAACCTTTTCTACATGTAGATACACATTCCAATCCTAATGATTAGATGTACTTATATTATATTACACTTTATTAGATCATGATACTCTTGTGGAATCTATGAAATGCGCTCCTAATCATGTATTTACACTCGTGCCATCACTCATCCTTATTTATTCATTTTTTTATTTTATGCTTTCTATGTATTATATATAAAATGAAATCCGCACCTTGTAATGCATATATTTATTCACCATGTTTTATATCTAATTATATTTTTCTATGTATCATCCACTTCAGTAAGAAGTTTTTTTTTACCTCCTGTGACAATAGGAAAACCCCCATGTGTTACTGGCCATTACACATTGAACTATTCTTTTGCGCATAATGTTTGTTATAAACTAAAATGCATAGTTCAGTTCTAAAATATAAGCAACAGTATACAATGCAAAACACCTGACTTTCCAAGGAGCGGAGAAAGCAACGCATCATACCCCATCTCTATTAAAACTGCATCCATAAAAGAGAACATGAGCTATATAATGTTCATAAGGTGTAAGGGAGACCTTAAGAAGTATCATGTCCATCTTATGTAGGAGAATATACTGTATCAGCTGTATTATAATCACCAAGAATAGAGGACACCTTACGATTTATTGTGTCCATCAGATGTTGAGGAGACCACAAGTTATATCAGATCTATCAGCTCCAGAGAAAACAACAAAATGTATTGTGTCTATCAAATGTAAGATGGACCTTATGTATATCTTTTGTAGGTGACACCATAAGACAAACATTTCTAACATATGTATATGAGGTCATGATATACATTATGTCCATTATGTGTAGGAGAAGCTATTAGTTATATTATATCTACCAAGTTTAGAGGAGACCATAAGATGTTTCCATCAGGTTTAGAGACATATCATGTCCATCAGTTATAGAGGAGTCTTTATGATGTATCATGTCCATCAAGTGTATGGGAGACCATAATAATAATAAATTTTATTTATATAGTGCCAACATATTCCGCAGCGCTGTACAATTTGTAGGGTTCAAATACAGACAGAAAGATACATTACAAAGAAATAGTCACTTCATACAATGGGACTGAGGGCCCTGCTCGCAAGAACTTACAATCTATGAGGTAGAGGGGGTGACACAAGAGGTAACAGGTTGATTAGCTATAAAGGAGACCATTAGCAGTACAACGTTTAACAGCTGTATGAGAGACAATAACAAGTACATGTCCATCAGTTGTATTGGAGACCGTAACATGTATCATGTCCATCAGGTATAGGGAGATCATAAGTGGTACCATGTCCAAGAGGTGTATGAGAAACCATACAAAATATATCATGTTAACTTGTGTAGAGGAGAACATGAGATGTATTACACCATGTGAACACCATAAGGTATATTGTGTCACTTTAATACATCAGTGGGCACGGTTGAAACACATATATAATTTTACTTAAGTAGCCCCCACATAATGTATCCTGTACCTCAGTTACCACCAATACATATTACATACAAATAAAAAAGAGCAAACAAGTTATATTCACCTAATCCTGTTCCCAGGGGGTTGCCTGCAGGCTCTGGCTTTTGTGATGTTTGCAGCTTGACGCTCATAGCACCTCCCTGCAGTGGACATCATCATTCACAACCTGAATAGTGGAGCATGGAGATGATAGCTCTGTGCTCCACCATTACATTGAACTAAGGGTGCAGAGAGAGCTGAAATTGCCACGTGCTTCTTGGAATAACGGAACAGCAGCCACAATACGGGACTGTCCCATTGCTGTTAGATGAGGGCAGGCCCAACTGTGATAGTGTCCAATGCAAGTGTGCTATTTGGTCTATAGTTAAAGCAGGCCTTCAATTAAGGGAGTATAAAGTATATCATGTCCACTAAGGATAAGGGGAGACCATAAGTTGTATCATGTCCATCAAGGGTAGGGGAGACCATAAGTTGTATGGTGTCCATCAAGTGTAGGGGACTCCAGAAGATCTATCATGTCCACAGGTTTATGGTGGACCATAAAATATATCACGACCGTCAGGCAAAAAATATCATACTGAAGTAACATTGCCTCTTGTGCTGTTTGGGCTGAATTTCACATTTTGCTGGATATTATCTATGCATAAGTGAGAAGAACGTGCCTCCCTCTACATCCTAACCCCGCTTGTTATCAAAGAAACTTCCAGCTTATTAGCAACAAAGGACTTTTATCCTTTGTGTTGCCCTATTTGCTAGGGCTTCCTGAATTAAACGACCATTTCCTGCTCTTTATATGCATGACCACATCTGGGCAGGCAGCTCACAGCCCTGTTGCCTAATAACAATCACCTTCTCCCTCAGTCTCTCTTGATTGTGTCTAATTCACTCTGACAGATACTGCCTGACAACTCGCCTGCCTTCCCTCCCTCCGTGACCTGAAGTTACTCACAGCACTTATATAGTCTGTCATTTTTAATATTTGATTTCATTTTAAGTTATGTGTTTTACCGAGAAGATGAAACAAAAAATGGGAGCTTGTAATGGAACATAAATTTAACCCTTCTAGCCGGGGAGCGCTCCACCAGCAGCATTTCTCTCTCTCTCTCATTTTTTTTTTTTTTTTTTTTTTTTTTCACTCCCTTTCTTGGCATGCTATTATGTTTGGAATAAAATAACATTAATTTATGGAAGAAAGAAGAGGAGAAGGGTTATTGTGTTTGTTTTGTCTTTCAGCTGACAGATATTTTCTGCAGTATTGGTCTGGTGCATAAACAGCAAAACGTAGTTAAACTACATGGCCACATTCAAGACTGCAAAGGTCATGGAGAGAAGTGCACACATGTAGTGCAAATACCAGTGCTGATGTCAGGCGTCTGTTGTTGTATTCTTTACACACAAGTGCAAGATAATCGCATCTGCAGTTAGTACAAAATGTAGCATGTCCTGGTTGTACATACAGTATATCTCCTACCGTACATGTTGCGCGGGTACTGATAGGCAGGCTGGGCTCACACTGATGTTTCTCTGCAGCTAAACTGACTACATACCCATAAAAAGATGATTTTCTTTTTAGTGGGGCCCCCTTTCAGGCAAAACTCTTGTTTGGGACTTATTTTTTCGTCCACACACTCCCAACACTGCTGCCTTTTGGAACATACAGCTCTGCGACATCTGTGTTTTACCCCATACACCCAATCCTATTTTCATGGTTTTTCCTTGCATACAGCCTTGTCCATCCATACATTCAGCTCTACTGCCTTTATGTCTCCCCAAACTCTCAGCTTTGCTATCTTCATGTTTCCCTCCACACACTAAACTCTACTACATCCACTTTTCCCCAACTAACTCAGCCCTTCTACATTCACATTTCTCCACCCATATTTCTGCTACATCTATGTCCACTCCCACACACACATATACATTCAGCTCTGCTTCCTCCACAGTTTCCCCCATTTATCACTCCTACCTTCTTCACCACTGTTTTTAAAGGAGTTGAAGTGTGATTGGAGCAGATTTATGATCATTTGCATCAGTTTACTGTATTATGCTCCAGAGCAGCATTTACCATTCTGATAATTTGAGTTTTTTTTTTTTTAGGAGTTGTCATCTTTACATCAGGCACAGTACAACCAAACTGTTAGGGGCTTGTGAATTAGCTGGCTGTCTGGTTTCCACTAATAACCATCAGAATTGTGAAGGCAGCTCTGAAGTATGATACAGCCCCTAATGTAGGATGTTTGCAATGTTTTCAGATTTTGTAAAACCGATTTTATGCATAAATTTGAGAATCTATAGAGTAGAATTACTACTTTGCAAACAAAAGAAATTAAACAGAAGTGGCTGGTCCAGCAATATACCAAGGAAATCTTCAAATTTGAGCCCGTGGCTCCTTGGAATTTTAAGGGACATCTCAGGGCCTCAATATTTATGTCAAAATCTCAGGGTCACTGCTCTCCAGATTTTCTTTTCATTAAATTTCATGTTTTCCTATGATTTACAATGACTTGAGGTAGATGCCATCTCCTCATGGGTGTTCTGTTATTGCAGGCTTAGTTATTAAAATATCATAAACTGATATTTGTTATGTTTTAACTAAATTAAGGACACAACCATTGATGTTTTTGTTCTGAATAATCCTATTCCATCAGTTCTATTCACATTGCATTATATGGGGGAAGTAAGGGGGATATGGCTTATAATTTTCTTTAAAACATATACTGAAATGTTAGATATATCTTTCTCTCTTTACTTTCTTAATTTGCTTGTGTATTTTGCAACCAATTTACATATAGATAAAGTGTACATGAGAGCCACCTACCTTACACTGGTAACTAGAATCCGCTTCTATATTAGTTATTGGGGTCAGTTATCCATTGTTCATACAATTGTCAGTAATCTGCCCCTTACTGGCTTCACTGTATGGCAGTATCATCCGGTTTAGTCATCTGTCCAGTATATATTCATTTCACCAAGTGGTGAAGTGTCATATTATCAGAAGAGCGTGAGCGTTGTGTTTTTTAATACTCTCATCCACTGTCCAATATGTAGCTGTGATAGGGGTTCAGGTGGGATTCTAAAGGTAATAAGGGAACCCCTTCCAATATGGGTGCGTTAGGGCTGCAATGACTTCATACCAACCAGACCCACCGTAGGTTACAACAAAGAGAGAGACTCACTCTACTCACCACTTGTCGATGCCCATTTGCTATGTCCAGAAGCTGAGATGGGAATTTTTACCAACATTTTTTTTGCCCAGGGGTCTCCACTAAACTAAAGAAGATTAGAGGTTTTCAGCATTGTACTCAGCCAAGTAATCATATTTGTCATTTATTTGCCTCAGTTTTTTGCCATCCAGACAATGAGCCATGTCTCTTGGGTTGGTGCTATACCGTCTCTGTGTAGAGGTTTAGACTGCCTATTGGAAGGGATAGGTTCAATCTTGGATGGAACCCTTCACCTTACTTAACTGGAATAAGAGTCATAGCAACATTTTTCTCCACTTAGCCAAGACAGAATGGCTCATGCATTCAGTGTCTTAGGAACATGCCCTGACCACCCTCTTTATACCACCCAGATGCCCTACAAAATAATACGCATGTTAGCTGCATGGCTGCCTCTATAGCACATGTACTATATATCTCTGATTCCACCCAAAATAATATATTGATGCATTTTCAAGATTTTTAACATGGAATAGAGCAGATAAATCTTTTTTAAGCAAGGGCAAAATTTTAAAATAGAAATAATAAATTCTAAACTATTCAACAATAATTATTGCTATAATGAAGTGACCTGGAATACGGGCGCTTCCTCATCTGCAGTATCTTCACGTGTTTGTGTCCCTTTTTTTCACTTGACATGCTAGTTCTCCTTTAAGGATTTAGACTCTTAAATTCGTCCGGTCAACAAATAATGAAATTAATGAAGATTAGCGGGTTTCAGCATTGTACACAACCTCAGCCGAGTAATAATCACAGGGCAGATTGGATCTGCAATGACCGGTCTTGGCCCATCTGGTGACTATACAACAGATTATAACACTACAAACTGCTGTCATTGCTTAGGGTACTATTCTTAGGAAGCATAAATGCAGGCTGCACATAGTGACATCAAGAGATAAATAAGTAATCAGGATCACATCATCATCCTCCTTTCATTCTGCAAATAAGCAAATGAGAGACATTTACACATCCAGAGGAAAGTTTCTATCTATCTATCTATCTATCTATCTATCTATCTATCTATCTATCTATCATCTATATTTCTCTCGCTCTCTATAATGCACTTTATATTTACTGTTTATTCATAAATACATAAAGAGAATCAGAAATCTGGAATCAAATAAATAGGTCATAGGAAAACTCATTGGTCTAATACAACATAATGATGAGTTTACGGTAATTTAACGTTGCATCTTAAAGAGGTTCTCCAGTGATGGCCTATAGTATCTTTAGGATAGGGCATCATTGTTTAATCCCTGGAGGTCTGACCTTCAGGACCCGCATGGATCAGCACATTGAAGGGGTTAGAGAGTCCTGAAGATCCACATACTTTTCATCGCTTATACATATCATCGGAAACTGCTAGTAGACCCCACTGAGGTACTGCTAATCTGACCGCTACTTAAGAAAATGTGTGAAGGAAAGCGATATTCTCCATTTTGCAAACAGTTTACTTTGATGAAGTGTAATTTGCATTCTATACTGTTTGTTTGCATATGCTGCTTACTGTATAAGGGTCCCATTAGGGAACTGCAGAGAACCTTTACCCCATACTGTTGGGGTCATTACATTGGTGGCCATTGAACAGATGGCTGGATGGCTCCTTGCCTTTCAATCACCCTGATTTATGTACACATGTATAGTGTTAAGCTAATGAGCAGAAATTGGCTATTTTTAAGTGAGGAGACAGAACTGTCACAGAGTGATGAGCAGTAATAGAAAGTGTATTATTACTCTATAAAACGCGCTGGATTCTTTAACATGCAGTGACTGGGTAATTTAGCTAGCTCCTGGATCCAATTAAAAAAAAATCTATGTTGCAACCACAGTGGGAGGACGGTCAGAGGCAGTAAATGCTGTATATAAGATTGCTTGGTACCTGTGGCATGCTCCTTGTTCCTAGCGTTATTGGATGGAGAATACATTAAACACTCTCATTATAGGCCTGCATTAGGGATACTTCAAGCATTTACCCTATCACAGAGTGTCGCTTGCTCCTTCGTTTCTGTATTTTAGTCATTTCATAGCTTTTATCAGGTAATGGGTTAAGCAGTATTTTAGCAAACTTATTTCCAAGTGCATAACTCTGACAATGCTCATGGAAGACGGAGATACCTATAGCTCATAATGTGTAGGAAAAACGCAGCACTCTGGAATATTCTAAGGTGCTCGATCAATATAGTAAGGAAGCCTAGCGCAATCATATACAGATATGATGAATTTTTAATTCAAGACATAGGATAATCTAATGTTTTTGGTCATAAGACCTTCATCAGACCATTACAGATTATCCCCTAGGGTCTTATAAAGTTAAAGACATAAAGTGAAGCATAGTTGAAAGTAGCGCTACTTTTACCTATGCCTTACTTAACTATGCAAGGCCCTAGGGGCTAATTGAAGATGGCCTGATAAAAGTCTTATGACCAAAAATGTTAACCACCACCAATTCTGCGGATTATCCTATGTCTTGAATTAAAAATTCATCTTATTTGCATATGGGAGTACTGAGTTTATGCATAGCTCTGAATGGCATATATGGAAAGTATCCCACCTGTATACAAAAGGTATAAGAATACCCCAGAAGATGCATGTGCCTCTTACTTTCCAGCAATATGTCTAGTGAGAACCACCGGATGGTTACCATAGACCACCCCTCGCACATAGCACAAGGGCCAATGCCTCTTTGTTAGAACACAGCTCTGGTGGCTCTCTGCTGTATCTTCCAGATAACTTGACCTAGAACCTAGGACAAAAGTGAGGCTGCCCCACCATTTCTTAAAAATGACTGTTCATGGATTTGGGCACATGCGGTGCTATATAACAGTGCACTGTCGGCTTTCACAAGCCCTGGGTGAAGAGCTATCAGTGCCGGTACCCTAGCTCTTCACAGTCAGAAGGGTGTTTCTGACAGTCTGTCAGGAACGTCCTTCTTCACAGCAGCGCTTATAGTGCTGTTCTGTGAGACCGGGGAGGAACGCCCCCTCCCTTCCTGATAATACCCGTCTATGGACGAGTACTGGGGGAGGCGTTCCCCCAGTACTTGTCCATAGACTAGTATTATCAGGAGGGGAGGAGGCAATCCTCCCCGCTCACACAGTACAGCGCTATTGGCGCTGCTGTGCAGAAGGACATTCTTGACAGAGTGTCAGAAACACTCTTCTGACTGTGAAGAGCTACGGTACAGGCACTGATAACTCTTCACCCGGGGCACAGATCGGAAAAGCCGACAGTGCACTGAATTCAGTCGGCTTTCCAGCAGTATATAACACCTCATATGCCCAAATCCATGAAAGGCCCTCTTTAAGTCATGCTACTGTTACTGTATTGTTGCCTAGGCCTCAAAAGATATCTCCCAAACTCAGGTCAAGATCTCCGATGGTTCCAAATAAAAATGCCTAAAGTCTATGGCCCCACATTTCAGAAAAATTTCTCTTTTTGTTTGCAGATTTTGCTGCATTTTCTTGAGCCAAGATTGGGAATGGGAAATATAAAGAAATCGAAATCCGCTCCTGGCTTTGGCTCAAAAAAAAAAAAACAACAACCGTGCTCTACAACAAAAAGCACAACTTTTCCACAAAGTTCCTAAGAAGAGTTCAAGACAACTTCTATAATAAAGACTTCTATGCGACATACATTGAACCTCCACCTTTCCATACAGACTATAACTTGGATGGGGTTTTTTGCACTTTGGAATTGGAATGAACCTATACTTGGAGGGGGTACCGATTAGAATTTTTGCATTGTTATGGGGCTCCTCATTACTATCCTACTTCCCTACGTGTGCAAGTAATGTATATTTGCTTTATACCAAATGTGTCATATTTTGCACATTAGTTGCGTTATAGTGAAGGCTGAACTGGCAATGCATCTAGATACAGTAATCTCTTTGGTCATTTTCAGAGCAGGTCTTTCAGGGGCTTAACAAAAAATAGCGTACTATTTGAAATGTGAAACAGGGCTGAATAGTTTACAAGTAGCATATTTACCAGAGAATTTTCATCCAAGTCTTCACAAATCTAGCCAAACGATGAGGATTCCTGCGCTTGTACCAAGTCGCAAAAAATCTGCTGAACAGATGTCAATATTACCTCTGTTCGGCATTAATATACATAAACAAATGAACTTGTTTTTCATTATAACATTTATATAGCGGCAATCAGTAACGTCAAGTACATTTCATCCAAATAACATGTGTAACAACAAAGACCAAAAAAATTGCATAGAATAAAAAAAGGTGATGTGGGGATTTAAGGACACGGGCATGGTAACACTTGAGGTTCTATAATAAGATATCTGTACACCATCGCTGACTGACGTCTCATTTAAGCAGTGTAATCTCGTAGATAGCTGCTCTTTTTTTTTTCCGTCTATGTCGGGGTGGGGGAGGCGTCTGTTGCAAGGAGCTGTTATGGTATTGATTTTGGTAAAGACTTCCATTAACTGACCAATCTAAATCTCATAAGTGATGTCAGGATAGTTATGCATTTTGTGAAGTTCAAACAGTTAGCCAATATTTTAGAATTCAGGCTGCGTCTCGGCATGGCTGCTAAATAATTTCTAAATAGAGAATCAGGGCAGCTTAGCGTATCTGCAGTTCGAAGGCGGACGCAACCACAAAAGGAAAAAAAAATGACAACGTGCCACCTCCGTGTTTTTAAAATATTAACGCTGTATTGGAATAGTATTTTTGGAGCAAAACCTGAGGCTCAAGAGGATAAGTGACATAAACAAAGGCAGCTGGTCTGCATGAAATAATGGAACAATAAGGCCCTCACAGCCGTTCTCATCACTACTCCATGCTAATTAACATTCTGTTGTGGCCGCAACACTGAAAACATATAATCTGTATTGGTGTACTGTACAGCTGTAAACACATTCCTTTTTGTCTCCTTTTCTTTTTTTGTGAGCCTCTAGAGATGGCGGAGCCGCTGACACGTGCGTGTGGGCCAAAAGTCATATCATCACGACTAAAATAACTGGTGTGGATAGGAAGCTGGGTGGAGCTGGTGACTCTTAGCATTTGGTGGTCATGTTCATTTTTGTAAATGTTTTTTAATATATAAAACCATATATCGTGATGGTACAGGCAAGCCTCCAGCTTAAAGTATCGCTGGCCAACAATGGCCTAGGGAAAGCTGTGTGGACCACTGTATGCCTTGGCTTCTTTAGAGAAGGGAAACGTACAATAGGATTGTTCATTAAAATTTAGCCCGAATGCAAAGCAATTAAAATGCTTGTTATCTATATTAATGCTTAGGATATATATTGTACGATCATTCACCTTCAAGGATCTAGAAACAATTTTTTCTTATCGTTTATTTATTTTTTCTATGTTCTAAAGCAGATTTTCCAGTCTAGAGTTGTTATGGTATAAAATGAACAGTGGGTTACAATTCCAGATATTGACCTTCAGAAGGAAATTTTTGTTTCTACATCTCCGATATATGTTCCATTTGGCACCTCTGAAACAGATCCATGGTGAAAAATGAATACAGATTATCTAGATCAATGCTATGTCAGTTGTAGATACAATACACTTTTTTTTGCAAGGGTGAGCTACGTATAATTTGTGCAGGTCAGAGTGCTAGAAAAATACAATATCTTTTGTAGTTGCAGTGTTAACTGTGTGACTAAGCAGTGGGGACAGCAATTCTAATGCTTAACTGCATAGCTAAATCTATAACCAGTGCAAAGAGGAAGATTTTTAGTGGTAAGGAAAGTGGGTTGTGTTTGGTGGAAAGGGTTGGAGACACTGTGAGAGATTCAAGAAATTTACTAAGGCGCGTTTTACTCAAAGACTCATTTGTTTGAAATACCAGTCTAGGTGCCATAAGCTCCCTCATTGTCTTTAGTTCTGGAGACCTCACCTACAAGTAGACATTAACAAAATAGGATCCAGAGTTAGGATACTAAAACTGTGGAAGTTCTTAAGCATAAAAAACTTTAAGAAGTATTCTGGGAATTTTATGTTGGTGGCCTCTTCTTAGGAGAGGTCATCAATATCATTTCACCTCGATTCTGACTCCTGATTTCTCTACCCACCATCTGACTAAAGGGACCATGGCACATCCACATTACGATCCCTCTGGAGTTCAGACCCATTCAGGTTGCCAACAACTTGATAAATTATGGCTCTTGTAATAAGATGATGAAAAACTAATACAAAATTCTCGATTCATAGGGTCCAACATGTTACACTCTGGTGTAGCTGAGTAGTATCAGGTACAACCCATGGACAGTTGTGACATGGTTTTGGCAGCCATGTTTTTTCGAATTCTGGCTATAGCAGCAGTATACAAGCTCATCTAGTATTTGTCAGCTGGTATACATTATCCATGTCACACGTGGTTTTTGTGAGGATCTTCAGGAAGTCTATCAGTGTTTAGTTAAAAAAAAAAAAAAAAAATGTTCACAAAAAAAGGAAAAACAAAATAAGCGACGTGGGGCAGAAAAAATAGCAAAATTGAGTTAATTGCTAATTTTGCACTTAAGGATTTACACATTAATTAAGGATTAGCATTTCTTAGTAAATAAAGCTTTGAGTGTTGCTTCTAAAAACTTCCATTCATTATTTATGAATCACTTGAACTGTTTTGTAAATCAGATGGGAAGATTTTATTGCGGCACAAGAGAGCACCTTTTCATTTCAGATTTCCATATAGAAAAGTCCATATTTACATGTCTTTTAATGCCAACAGGTTGTAGGGTGCCCTCTTGCAGCCAATCAACAAATATCTGATTATTTTGGTGCTAATGTCTGATTGGCTTCTGTTGGGATTCATGCCGTAAGGACCCTGGATTGAGGCTTGCCCAAAAATTTTATGGATTCCCATCATTGCTGAATTACTGGACATGGTTTGGCCCCTCCCTTGAAGTACTATTCAAAGGAGCCAGAACCTAGCCCTATAGAAGGTAGAAAATGATTAGTGATTCAGGTAAGGGATGGGTCATTTACATAAGCCGTAAGCTGTCATTCTCTTTTTATTTGGCCTACCCAATTATACAGATCTTTACTTAAGTGGTTTGTGGTTTGCCTGGCCCCTAAACTTGTCAAAAAGGACCTTCAATCACTTCTACCAACTACAACCCTTTGTATCCTTCAATAGTTGCTGTTTCACTACTTTCAGAACAGTCAGAATTTTTTTTTCTGTAGCCCCCACCATTCCTAAGTAATCAGTTAGTCAAGTTCTCAGCTGTCAGGTAGGTCGTCCCGGGCTGGAGTAGATAGACAGGGACAGACACCTGACAGTAGACAGCATAGTTGTTCTGAAACAGAAGTGGTTACTCAGGAATGGTGGGAACTAAAGTAAAAATTCCAATTGTGCTGGAATCAGTGGAGTGGCACCCATTGAAGGAAGGAAAGAGTTGGAGTTGGAGTTGGTGCAGCCACTTCAGGAATCATCTGATCAAACAGCTGGTTTTGCCAGGGAAAGCTGCTGTTGCCAAGGCATTTTCTCCATAGCGACCACTACATGCACAATTTTGCATAAATATAGCAGTCATTTAGACAATTGGCAATCCATTTAGTAGAATGATGGCTTAATTCCAGAAGAACTGGCAAAAAAATCTACAGGCTACCTTTAGGTCCTGACTTATGGAGAAGAATCTTAAGTAGAAACACATCTTCATGTTGACTATATGCACTAATAGGTCTTACGAAAATGGGTTGTCTTCATGGGACAACCCCTTTAAAATCGTAGCACTGCCTGAAGCATACATAAAATGTTGCATACATAACAATTCCCTGATCTATTCTGACTCTTGCAATATCTCTCTTTATAAGCGTAAGCAGTGGATAATAAACTGGATTATTCATTAATGCTCGACCTTGGGCGTAACATTCCTGAATGTGCCCTTATTTAAAGGATCTTTCTGTTTTGTTTTTAATGCATACAATATGTGTGTGTTCCTGTTGTCAGGGCTCTGATAGAAGTCTCTATAGTTAAATCAAATATACACTCAATGTTTTTACAATAACAGTTCAGAAGTTCAGGAGTTGGGATGTTCTTGAGCGGAGTTTTTATATTTATGGAAGGCTGACAGAAGGTTCGGATTAATGATTGATAGAGGTGCTTACAAGGAGATAGTGGCACAGTCAGATCAGAGGAGGTAATAGTAAAAAATTAGGTTAAATCAGGGACATTATTTTGGAATTTATCCAAATTTATTTACTTAAGTCAACTGTAGTTAGTTCTGTTTCCATTCATGGGGTCCTGGGATCAAATCCAACCAGAGCCAAATATAAATTGATTTATATATAATTTTGCACTTTACGTTTTTGTTTTTTTCAGGATTTTGATGTTCAAGACCTATCACCTATAGGTGATCAATATCAGATTCATGGGGATCAGACAACTAGATCTTCCACTTATCAGCTTATTGGGCGAAAATTCTAAAATTACACAGCCCCCTTTCCAACAAGTCCCACCCATATGTCGTATCTAAGTCAATGAGCTGTAAAGCATATACACAAGGTTTTTTTTGGCACAAATAACACCAAAATTCTGGTGTATATTAATGTCCCACAGTGTATAAGCCAGAACTATTGCTGTAGCCATAGCCCCCGTGAGGCCCAGCACATTAATGTTTTATGATGCAATTCAGTGAGCTCCATGGTCGGCACATACTAAGAGAGAACAGCATATTGTTGGGGGCATAATATTGTGTAGGGCCCACAAAGTAAGATCGGGCAAGGTAATAGGCATAGGCAGCACATATTAAAAATTCTAAGAACTGGAGTTGATGGAAGTGGTGAAAGGTCCTCTTTAAAGAAGATTCCTCAGCACTCCTGACATGTCTATTTTAGTAAATTCTTGAATTTTCCATAAAATAGCAATTCTGGAGCATATTTTCTTAAAACCCTGTATTGTTCCTTTGTTATTCCTCTTTCAAATTTAGAGAATATATCGATGACTGATCGCTATCATTCCAATTGTCAGAGATGTGTGTCCTCCACAGTCAGAGAGGGGTGTCCTCCACAGTCAGAGAGGTGTGTCATCCCCAGTCATAGAGGTGTGTCCTCCACAGTCAGAGAGGTGTGTCTTCCACAGTCAGAGAGGTGTGTCCTCCACAGTCAGAGAGGTGTGTCTTCCACAGTCAGAGAGGTGTGTCCTCCACAGTCAGAGAGGTGTGTCATCCACAGTCAAAGAGGTGTGTCATCCACAGTTAGAGAGGTGTGTCCTCCACAGTCAGAGAGGTGTGTCCTCCACAGTCAGAGAGGTGTGTCATCCACAGTCAGAGAGGTGTGTCCTCCACAGTCAGAGAGGTGTGTCCTCCACAGTCAGAGAGGTGTGTCCTCCACAGTCAGAGAGGTGTGTCCTCCACAGTCAGAGAGGTGTGTCCTCCACAGTCAGAGAGGTGTGTCCTCCACAGTCAGAGAGGTGTGTCATCCACAGTCAGAGAGGTGTGTCCTCCACAGTCAGAGAGGTGTGTCCTCCACAGTCAGAGAGGTGTGTCCTCCACAGTCAGAGAGGTGTGTCCTCACAGACAGCATCAGACTGTATAGAGGGAACTAATTGGGAGCTTTGGGTTTTGATTAAGTTTTTCAGATTTCAAAGCTGCTTATCCCAAGTGACTACAGATATTTAACCCATTAACTACCTTTTTTTTTCCAATAATATGGGAACTCCACCAGAAAATTACCTCGTGTGCACAAGGCAATGCATACAAGTGATCAGTTTAGGTTTCCTATCACGGGCAACATCCTGCTGGAGCAGGCGAATGTCCAGTTTCTATTCCTCAATGACAGGTGGTGTTCATAGACGGGTTAAAGTACCAGATCCCCAATTGGGGATCATGGCAGTTAATGGGTTAATCACTAGAAAAATAGGGAAGGGATTGGGTAGACCATACAGTAGCATGGACACAGGATATCCAAAAAGCAAGTTTGACTCAGAGTTGCAATTTGGGTTCATATACAGCATTGCCTTCAAATACAGCATGTGTGATATAGCTATAGGGTTACTGGTGCCTTTCAGTGTTAACCACAATATATATTGGGTTGCAGCACAAATACATTATGTAATATGTAACATAATATCAAATACAAACAAACATTTCTAAGCATCTTTGACTCTGAGGCACAAAGCATAGAAATGAATACTCATAAACCATGTTTATCTTGACCCCAGAAGCTTTAGAAACACAAGGTCACATTCCGTCTATTTAGTTACCATATGTTCCATAATAGAATATGTCTCTGATTATGAAAATTTCCCACTGATCTTCTCAAAGGAACCAGAAAATGTGACATCAAAGATCATCTGGGGAAATCATCTGTGTGTATATATATCAATAAAATGAATGGTCAATAATCCATAAAAAAGGATGGGGAGTAAAGTCATCTTAAAATAGAATAAAATATATGATAGGAAAGCAAGGGTTATAGTTAATTGTAATAAAATATATATTTTATATTAATAATGCCATTATTACTATTTAATGTCATTTTTTTAAAAGGATTAAAAAGTAAGAGGTTTTTTTTTTTTAATTCAAGTGGTTTCTCAGGATTTTGATATTGAAATTGATACAGAAAGTATATTGGAAATTGGTACCATTATAAAGAACAACTGGTCCCACTAACATTAAGCATTCATATGGCTCTGTGAATGAAAAAAAAAAAAAAAAAAAAAAAGGAGTTTAGAAGGCAGGGAAAAAAGGGAAATCGAAAAATGTCACCGGCAGGAAGAAGTTAACAGATGCACTTGAGTTGGAGCGGAAGTTGAATGGAAGGTCCTCTTTTAGGCTAAGGCCACCCATAGCGGGCTACAGCACTTTTCACAGAAACTTCATGGAGGTTTTCTCTGTGGACTTTCTGGTTCCATTATACCTGCAGGGAAACCACCGACATTTCCTTAGGTATTGACATACTGCAATTTCCAAAACTGCAGCAGTTTTGGAAAACACAGAGTGCCCGCTACGCATATTTTTCCCATGTATATAGAGATAAGCTTTACAGCATTTTCACGACCATAGTCAGCAATAGTCTGGAACCTCATTGAGGCCTAAATGGGAGTTTCTAGACGTGCTCTTGGCAGGGAGGGGAGTAGATAAGCATGAACATCATCTATTGTGAATATGGGATACAATGATTGGGCTCTATGGGTGTTATCTGTAGAGGTATTAGCTTCTATTGTGATACTGTCTGCCTGTGATATAAGTGAGATGGCTGCTGCAATCCAAACCCCTACAGGATGTGTCAGTCTATTATTAGGAAATGTCATCATGTCTGTTGGTCACATGGTGATGCCACATCTCCATATCATTAAAATATTTGGGGCTGAGCTGCATAGGCAGGATTTCACTTCGTGAGAAGAAGAAACCAGCCGTGTTTTCAAAGTCCTACATAACCACCTTAAAGGGTCTGAAAGAAAATTATAGGATATAATACTTTTTGGAAATGGAAAATAAAAATCAAATCATCAAAATGTTTTAAAAATATATTTCCCCCAATTTTTAGTGTCTTCACATTCCCTTTAAGAATAGTTCATCAACTTTAGACACTACAACACCAGTATGTCCCTATGCACAGATGTTTTAGTGGCCCAAATCTTCCTTAGCTAATGTCCAGATACTTGTCAAAAAACATTTAAACATACCGAGAGATGCGTCTGCCGTTCATGTTCCTCTCTGGTTTTCCTGGCATATATGCATTTTTTTGGTGGAGCAGAGATGCACTAACCATGAAAAGCATGACCCTCAAAAATGCCTGCATTCACTATATATTACTAGTCTAGAGAATATGGGCACTTCAGGGGTACACAGTCACTCAGAGACAAAGAGCAGCATCAATAACAGAAGTAAACCATTAGACTAAACCGTCAAATCTTTTGTTTTAATCAAATGCAAGCCTTACGTTGACCTGAGACACAATGATATGTATTCCTCATGTCCAGAGCATTGCAGAGTTGGATATTGCTATATTTGACTATGTACACGGCATCTTACCATTTTGTTGAAATAGAAGTTCTGTAGTAAACCATTTTTTTGTGGTATAAATTGCATAAACGTTGTATCACTAGTCCGGTCATAGAACAGAAACCATCTTTGTCCACCACCCTTCAAAATCCGTCAAAAGCTAGAGATTTGGTTGTCACCAAATCAAAGGGTCCATCCCCTTAATTCAGGAATATTCTTCACAATAGATGACCTGTTCGTGGACTACGAACTTGCGCTTGTAGTAATATTGGTTCCTCTGTCCCTAGGACATTTGGGACCTGTAAATCCAAACTAAAGAGTGTGTAGGTAATTTTTCATTTAACCCAAGCCCCAAAAATGTCACGAAATTCAGTTTCTATCCCCATCTGAGATATTAATACCAGGCTGTTTTATTTTAAGCGTTTATTTATGTGCTATTCATTCATCCATTCGCAGCTGTAGAAAGCCTCTGATTAATGCATCGTTCCACTTTATTATAGATTTTTAATACTAATGCACAGCGACTCTTTACAAATGCAAATTAAAGTAAGGTGATACGAGCAGAAAATATTGAGATCCCGATAATATATCTTTGCTTTCATAAATGTATATAATTATTAAGTCAGCTTTCGCTCCAGATGTAGCCACAATAAAGCCTGTAAATGCTAAAAAAGAATGAAAAATTGCTCGCAACGGCTGGGATCAAGCTGAAGTGAGCACACCTGGATGTGACAAAGGTTGCATTTACTAACTGCTGCGCTATCGCATTACAGAGAAAGAGCAAGTCTTTGGGAGCAGCTGTAGAGAAAGCCCTGTGTAAATCTTCATGCAAATAACAGCGCATTGTTAACTTAATCACATGCCGAGAAAAAGACGTGTGCGTCCAGAACCGTGATCTCTAAACAAGAGCACAGTCCGCAGAGATTGGAGGGGTTCAGCAGATTAAAAATTGCAAATAAGAAAAGGTGCGCCACCAGGGTACTGCACCCGGTCACTACCTCTGCAATAAGATTATTGTTCTTCCTAAAATTCCATTAGGTTCCATTGTGGCGTCGCCGTTAAATATCCTCTAATTTGCTCTTCTCAGAGGAAAGAGATGGGTGATTAGTTTCCTGTATTCTGGGTGACATTTGGTTAATTGTGCTGTTACTGTCAATGCTGCTTTCTTACAGACAGTAGGATGAAAAGAACTAATCCCTTTTGGTTGGATGATCCTACAGTTGTTAGTATTGTCACTTGGCAATGGTGAACTACTTAACTTGAGTGGGTTTGTGGCATGACCGGGTTTGATGGATCATTTATTGAGTCTGTCACTCAGTCAGTTGTACTTTAAATTGAAAATTTCCCACTTTTTAACACAATACAGTATGTCTTATAGTGGTTGAGATCTGTTTTTTGTTTTTATTTTATATAGACCCCCAAAGCATCTCTATATAAGTTAAATATAATTCTGCCTCTCAGTCACCACTAGAAGGAGCGAAAGAGCTGTTAGGGAGGGTTCACACGGTGTAACGTGCTGCGTGATGTGGCACATCTATGCCGCGGGAGCCTTTGCGGGCTGTACACGCTCCCTTTGATTTCAATGGGAGCGGGGGTCGTATGCGCGGCGCTATTTTGCGGCCATGATTTTGCCGTGGCCATGAAATGATCACAAATTATTGGACCTATTAAAATGGCTAAAAAACAAAATTGGCACTTGGGGTTGACAGCCAAAGTAACACTTAAGATGAATGCAATATGTCAATGCTGCTCTTTCATCTAACTCCATAGGTTATCGTAAAGAGATTTTTCAGTGTTTGATTTGCTGCAGTTTATGTTGTCATAATTTGTGCCAAATAGATCTACAGTCACAAAATGAGATTGCAATAATTTTTGTTAGTTTTTAAAAAGTTGCATTTGATAAATCTAGTGTGTCTCAGTTTACTAGTGTAACCATACCCACTTTTCGAAAATGAAGTGAGAGACGTAAAATTTTCGCAAAAGAATGTCGAGGTTCAGGGATTCCTCATATAGAGTCATCTATGTCACTCAATAACCAATAACCAACCATTATTGTGAAGCCATCAAGCATATGTGGACTGTTGGGCATCGGTTACAAATGACCCCACTGTCTACGACACTATAGGCTTCACAAGCATATAACCTGTTCCCCCAGATTAGCATGGACCCTCCAAGCCTACTGGTGTATTAGTATATGCTTAGCTGAGCAGGGTGTTGATGGCAGCTTCAGGTCTATAGAAAAGCCATTTCCAGTTCAGAGAATTTTATCGATATTGCTATTTTTTATTTATCTGTATAAGAATCTGGTTGATGTGAATACCAAAATCTGTTTTGTAGAGTCACCTGCATAACAGTGCCCATTGTCTGTCTCATAAGTGGAGAGAAAACAGCAGAGAATGGCGCTGTGATTTACATCCACTGGCTGTGTCGGTTACTTAAATATTACAAGTCAAATCTCAGAATCCTGACACATGGAACGGCTGAAAGTTTTCTTCCGATTTATGGCCGATTTTGCGATGCAGAAGAACGGATTGAGAATTGGCTATGTCCCATTATAATAGCGAGAGTATTGCTCATAAGTCATTTTTCTCTCCTGTAGAACCTATCTTTAAATCTCAGGCTGCTCCGGATCTGCAGATGAAGTGAAGGCATTGCAGCATGTAAAGAAATCATCGCTTTACATTAGTTCTACAGCAAAAATAAAAAGACAAATGTCCTGAAAATGTTAGATTTGTGTGAGCGCCTGCATTAATTCCATCATCTCTAATCACCTTTGTCTACGTGGAGGCAGCCCTATGTTGTGCCGTCCTTCCCTGTAACCAAGTAAATCATTTTTATGCCACCAGCTTTACTTTGAGTGTTTTGTAATCTCACATTAGGATATTGCTCTTATGTATTGTCTTAGCTGTAGGAAAGCTGCCTCGTCCATCAAAAGCTGTCTGAAAGCTGAGAGAAACATGACATGAAGGCTATGGATACATGGGGCAGCATTCAGATGATAGTGTATGAGCAAAATGGTTATTTTCAATGTATTGGGCTGTCATCTCCACTGAGCTATCAAATATTGTCTGCCACCTTTCATTATAACCAAAATGTCAGAGCACCATTGTCCTTCCACGCCCAATTGTCATTGTCCTATCCCCCTAGTGCAGTGGTTCTTAACCGGGTTCGATCGAACCCTAGGCCCTATATTTGTGTACCAGTAAAAAAACATATACCTATGTCTTGAATTTGGAAAAAAATCATATCTGATTTATCACTAAAGAAGGGTTCGGTGAATGTGCATATGAAACTGGTGGGTTCCGTACCTCAAACAAGGATAAGAACCACTGCACTAGTGTCAATGTGCCATTGTTCTGTCCCCCAATTGTAAATGTGTCTTTTTCTGCAACTCCAAAGGTTCAAGTGCCATTGTCCCGTCATCCCTAGTTGTCATTGCTCTGCCCCCCAGTGTCAGTGAGTCAATTTTCCTGCAAACCCAAGCGTCATTGTTCTTTCCACCCAAGGTTCAAAGTGCCATTGTCCTATCACTCCATTGTCATTGACTTGTTCTCTCAAGTGATATTATTCTGCCCCCCAAGTGCCACATTGTCATTTTTTTGCACCCTAAGTATGCCATTGTTCTGCCCCTTCAAATATTACTGTATCATTGTTTTGACCACCCAAATATCAGTGTGTCATTGTCGTGACCCTCCCCCCAAGCACCAGAATCTTGAGATCCAAAAGGAGGTTGTGCCCAACAAAATTTGTTGCGCACTCACCAGCTGTGACTTTACTCTTCAGTCTATTGATATTCATGGTGCTGGTTAGATATTTTCATGCCCCGCATAACAAGTACTCAAGGTTTTCACACTCCTGTCAAAATGACAATTTTGGGCAAGTAAACAAACCATTTCTTCTTTTTTTTTTCTTGAGAGTCACAATAAGAAACTACAAAGCCAAAGGTTTTAGGATCACCTTCCTTGTTGTCTAGAAGACTTCACCAGCAGAGGAGTCAGGCGGCCATCATGGTGTGTCACACAGAAGATGTTTCCACTCATGTAGATGGGAAGAAAACCATTCACATAGATCACTCGTCTCTGCCAGAGGGTTAATTGAGTGGCGTTGCTGTTGGCACAGAACTGAGCTCAGTGTGTGATATAGCTGAATGAGAACAGAGAATGAGCAATGCATTCCTCCAGCACAGGGATACTGAGTATTCTGCAGATCTATTTCACAGAAAACTACAACTCCTAGCATCATGAATGGCCGTGGTAACAGAACATGGAAAGCGTCTCATTCTGTATATAGAAGGCACAGATGGTGCTGCTCTACTGCGGCCTGCTGGACCGTACACCCCAACTCTAATGGACTTAATGAGAACCTTTCACCTCTTTCATACATCATAGTTTTAATTACACATCAAGGAAAGCTTTCACCTGGGAGAGGCATAGATAGTTATCACATTAACCAGGATATAATCTGCTAAACAGTCCGTCTAATATGCTAATGACAGCCACCGTCAGTCCAATGACAAGCTCTAGACTGCTGCATTATGAGTAGGAGAAGAATGCTACAGATATTAAGTATAACACAATTCACTTACCTGGATTCTTCCTTGACGGTTTTATTGCCGTAGCTAACTACAAATGGCCATATTTACCTACTGTATCTAAGATTACAACAGTGTTAAAATGAACCAATGGCTAGTGGTGAATGTTAAATCTGGCATATCCTGACTGTTTAGTCTTATTTATACCACCTATAAATTAGTTTATTCTCTTTAAAATAGTGCCAGAATTTTGGTGCTGCCTCTTCAAGCCTTTTACTTTTCCAATAAGTCCCACTCGTTGTCAGAGACTGGGCAGAAAGTGTCCAAACCTGTTAACAAAGGTAGGGTAAATTGTGTTAGAAATGTAGAGCATTAGCAATAGCAAGCTTCCCCATTGCGATGTCCAAGGATATCCCAGAAATTACTCTGCTGCATCTGGTTTTTATGATAGATTTTCAGGCTAGAAGAAAGAATATTTTGATTTTCAAGTGAACATTAAACTGCACCCATACAGCATGTAGATAGTAAAGACTAAGATTCTCTTGTAGGGTATCCAGGGATTAAGATCCATAAGGCCATCTTTGTGACATAGGACATACATACATCTTGCAATTTTGATATGGTTGGGCCCCAGTGTTGGGTGGACCAGGATGGAAACCTGCTCAAACCAGGCATTTCATTGGGTAACCACTGGCCATAGAGACCTTTGACTCTCCTTTCAGATCTTTGGTGGCACTATCTATTCTGATATAGCAAATACAGATTAGATAATGATACTAAGCATCTGACTAGAGAACCCCACCTTTCATTCTGTACAATATTTGCAACTACCCCTCCCCCATTTCTATATAAAATAGTTTCTTCCACATTTACATATTATAACTATAGACCTTTTCCCAGCATTATATGTTTTGTATTATGTTTTCTACAGATTCCTTCTATTATAGGTTGTAGATGAGCGCCTGTCTATAGGAGGAAGACGGCTGAACAGGCAGATAAATCGAATACATTTACATGGAAGGGTTAATTAACAAAAGCTTCTGAAGTCATAAAGCATCATCATGCGATTCCCTCCTGCAAGAAGCCTATACATTAATGCTATCTGCTCAGCAGTAAAACTTGCAAAACAAAACAATACCAGGAAGGTATTTTATTCTGTTTACTAAATCCCATGACACATAAACATTCAAATGCAAATTCTTCAAAGCAGAAAGCTGCCGATTCAGGGAGTGCTGTGCTTAAAAAACCGCTACCAGTAACAGCAGTTTGGGAATAGCTCACTCTGAATGCCAGTTTATTTAAAGCAGACCTCCTTCTTCCAGGACCTTTTTACTGCCTCTCAGAGAAATTTCACTTCTGAAGAGAATAATTCATGTCAGAGCGTCTCAACTCGGATATTTCTGCATTCATTCAAATTGATGCGGATATATACACACAAAAAAGAGATATTCAGTAAGATTCCAATAACCCAGTACATTCCAGACCAGCAGACAATGAAGGTGACCTTGAGGTCCTTGTCAAGCCATGTCCAGTCCGGACATGATTAGCTAAGCCGAGATTCCCTAATATACTTATCCAAACTGCTTTTGGGAAGGGTAGGAATTTAAGATTCCTGCAACTGCCCCGTAAGGGTGAGTTCACACGGAGGAAAGTAGAGCACAATCTGGCACGTATACACGTGTCAGCAGATTGCGCTCGCAAAACATCCCATTCATTTCAATGGTAGTTAGGATCGTATACGCCGCGCTATTTTGCGGCCGTGATTTTGCGCAAAATCACGGCCGCAAAATAACGTGACGTATACGATCCTAACTCTCATTGAAATGAATGGGATGTTTTTGCGAGCGCAATCTGCTGACACGTGTATACGTGCCAGATTGCGCTCCACTTTCCTCCGTGTGAACTCACCCTAAGTCTTCTATCACATCTTACTTTGTTTACTTCATATTCTACCCACATTGCATCCACTCTTAAAAGATTGATTTACTTTCTATCTTTTTTCTATAATAATATGCTAGAAGATGCCCAGGTTATACACTGTCTACCAATAAGTATTTGGACACCTGGGGTAGAATAGAAAAACAACATTTATTCATACACAATAGTTGGTAGAACCCAGCAGATGCTTCCTTATGGATAATATTGATTGACACAATACTCCCAGATGCCTGGTGAAACTCCTGGTGTATGTGAGCCATCAGTGGGTGCGGTTTCTCTGGCCAGTACTCACCGGTCTCTATCTCACAGTTTCGGGGGTCTGCCAACTAGGGGCACATTCCGACAATCACTGTTCACCTTCCACTTTGTAATCACATAGGCCACTGTCGATTTTGGGTAATTAAGTTTGCTTGCTATGTCCCTTAAGGATCAACTATTTCTGTGGTACCCCACAATTACCCCTTTCTCGAAATCGGACAACTCTGCTCTTCGTGGCATCTTGCATGTGACTAATGTCAATGCACTAAAGCCAATGCTGTTTCCCATTTAACGGCGGAAGGCGTAACGTACATCATGACCGCAGATATCTTTATTTGCATAGGTGTCCAAATACTTATTGGTAGATAGTGCAGAAACATGATCCATATCACTATATACAAGATGCATAACTTATTATAGCTATGCATATATAATTATATACCAGAAGATACCCATATTATATCAGCATGGTCCATATCACTACATACATGACGGTGTCTAACTTATACCAGCTGTGCATATATAATTATATAATGGAATATGCCCAGTTACCAGCATGTTCAATATCACCATGTACTTATACCAGCAATATCGTAGTATGATTTGCATGCGGTATTCAAGTTTCAATTTTTTTCGGTGGGTGCTTAAATAGGGTCCCAACCCTAACATGTAAAGAGTATAAAGAATTCATGCAGTCCTTAGGTTGAGTTGAAGAGGTGATTTAATCAAAAGAGGATTCGTACAGAGCAGTGAACGTTTTCGGCAATGCTGCCCTTATCAGACTCCATGGTACAAAAGTATAAATAATTATAAGATAGACATTGGTATTTCCATAGGTATAATTGACATGCTGCAATTTCCCAAACCACAACCGCCTCAAAGCATGTTCACTGTGCGTATTTTTCAGCAGAGTGAGGATCGGATTTGTTGGAATCCCATCCACTATGCAGGGACTATAAATAGCTGCGTTTTTTTCTGTAGCATTCCCACCATGCCCAAACCCACAGGCCCGACTTTAGGCTGACGCCTCACATTTTTTGATCCAAAGCCATGAATGGCTATGAAAGGAATGGGAAATATATAGGAAGCTCTTATACTTCTCCATTCTGCTCAATCCACTCCTGGCTTTGGCTCTAAAAACCGCAACAAAATCTGCAACAAAGAAAGCTGAGTTTACACAACATGGGGCTTCAGCTTCAGGTAAATGTCTTGCCCCTATTACTAATTTACCAAAGAAATCAAAGCCTTATAAAGCCCTGAACAGACTGAGAGTTTTACGAAATCTTTGACTTGGCCTCTCAACTTCAAATATTGAAAGCAATGTGTCCAGGTCTATGCGTTTCTGATCCACTTCACTAAAGAAACCCGATGGTTTGTCAACAGACAGAACATTAGAGGCGAGATTAAATAGTTATCAAATATGTTTTCCCGGTTTTGATTCAAAGACATGGAGAGAGAACTTGAGGAGATGAAGCGAGGAGGATTCCTTCTTTTTATTCCAATAACGGGTCTTACCGTTGACTAAAGACTTCAAGGGAGAAAGAATAAAGTGGAAGGCAGCGCGATCCGCTCTCGTTCTCCGTCTTTCATTCCATGACATGTGTTTTGTTTTTGTGTCTTTTTTTCGTACTTAAAGGATTTTTTTTTCTTCTTCCGATGAGTTAGGGAGCATCATTAAATAAAGACTGTGAAATGTGCAATATGGCTTATTTATTTAAATGTTAATTGGTCCAACGAACACTTCTAATTAGCTCTATATTTGCTTAGCAAAAAGTTTTACAAATTCCAATTGTGAAATGCGTCGATTTGCTACTGGTGAGGATGTTTGCAGCCTAAGCTATGATTTTTTTTCTATACTTCTCAGCCCTTGAAGGCACAATTTAATTTTTCATGTATGCATACTAGCTGCGGTAAACACTTGCGAGTGTAAAGAAGCTACTTTAATTAGCTGCACAACAATTAAAGGATTCACAAACTAAATTGAACCCTGTCTCTATGCTTACTAGCTGAATTCTACCACCTGTCACAACAGCACTTTATTCAATCTGTTATGCAGAATCATTATGGCAGTGTAACTGAAGGGAAAATACATAGAGAAAACAGCAATTATATCTTACGTCTCTCTTGAATGGGTTATTTTGGGTTCCACCGATGTCGGGTTCATTGGCGTTAACCTTGCGGTAATGTGTGCGTACAATAACATGATACTTATACCGTGGTCTGTACAATATTTACTCTTATCCACTTACCGGTAAGACAAATCTCTCAAGATCTCCTTCTCCTTCTGTGATAATTTCTGAAACACCTGGGCTGGTTTCTTTAAGTTGTATGTATCCTCTTTTTAGGATAGGACTTGCAGAGGGATGGCTGGGGCTGACTGCTACTGGATAAATTTAGTGACAAAAACATACATACATAACTTACCCCCCCCCCCACACACACACACACCTCTCTATATATGGATAAATGTATATGCATTTAATTTTGTACTACAAATACCAAGCTCCCACATGATGCATGGATGCATTGTTTTTAATATATATATATATATATATATATATATATATATTAAGAGGGTAATGGTATAGCTGTAATCCTGCAGACCTGCCGAATACAGCCAACATGTCATTTTGAATGTGCGGTAATATCGTATTACCAAAACCCATGACAAAATGGGCAAATGCATTTTTTTTCGAATTCCACCTCATTCTAATTTTTTTTTTCCAGCTTCACAGTACATTGTAAGGAATATTAAATATGATGAAGTATATTTGTCCTGCAACAAATACATACAGCTCTGTGATAAAAAAAAAAAAGTTATAATGAAAATGATGAAAGGAAGAATGGGTGTGAGGAAAGAGTTAATCTTGTTTGAATTTATATGAATACTAAAGAACATACAAGAAAGTCATATTCATCTATTGATCCCTCCATCTCATATCTATTCAGCTCTTTATCTTTCATATCTATATATTGTATTTATCCATCGATCTCTCAGTCTCATGTCTATCAATTAAAGTCTCTAATCTATTGATTTTTATATCAATCTATCTCGTATACATTTGTTAATATAAAGCATATCTCATAGTTACATATTCTTTTGTCAATCTGTCTATCTATCTATCTCTTGATCTATGATACTTTTAATCTATCATATGCATATTGATGCATCTTATGTCTTTTTATTTTTATCTATCAATTAATTTATCACATAAATGTTTAGCTTATATCTATCAATATATCTAGACAAAATGTATATAGGAGCGCACCAGTATAGGCATAGGGTGCTCACCAATGGGAAAAGGATCTATGCCGTTCAGTATAACTTCAAAAAACAGGCAGCACACCAAAGAGTATGTAGTAAAAAAATGAAGGAGATTTATTGCCTCATGCTGTGATGTTTCGGCTCAAAGAGCCTGTTTCAAGCATGAACTGTGAGCCGAAACGTTGCAGCGCGAGGCAAGAAACCTCTTTCACGTTTTTACCTTATACTCTTTTGAAGTTATCAATACGTTTATTGATCCATCCATCTCATTATATTCATCTTTGGATATATATGTAAGTCTCTTATATACATTTATCCATCTATCATCCATCTCTCATCTCTATCGCACATCTATCTATCTATCTATCTATCTATCTATCTATCTATCTATCTATCATATCTACAGTAGCATCTATGTAAAAATAAAGAGGCACCACTCCAAAATTGATGCAAAAAAAATAGACTTTATTAACCCAGTAGCGCAAAATTTTGGTTCATCCTTTTGTTGCGAAACAGTAACAGTACATCACTTGGCTAATGAAGTCAATTTTTTTTTGAGTGCCCCCTCTTTTTTAACTTTGCTACTTTGGTCATTTTGCCATTAACTAAAAGCTTGCGTCCAATGTGTGTAACATCTATCTACTCTATCTATCTATCTATCTATCTATCATCTATCTGTCTCCTGTATCTATCATCTATCTATCTATCTCCTATCTATCTATCTATCTATCTATCTATCTATCTATCTATCTCCTATCTATCTATCTATCTATCTATCTATCTATCTATCTAGCTAGCTAGCTATCTATCATCTGTCTCCTGTATCTATCATCTATCTATCTATCTATCTATCTATCTATCTCCTATCTATCTATCTATCTATCTATCTATCTATCTATCTATCTATCATCTGTCTCCTGTATCTATCATCTATCTATCTATCTATCTATCTATCTATCTATCTATCTATCTCCTATCTATCTATCTATCTATCTATCTATCTATCTATCTATCTATCTATATATCATCTATCTATCTCCTATCTATCTATCTATCTATCTATCTATCTATCTATCTATCTATCTATCATCTATCTGTCTCCTGTATCTATCTATCTATCTATCTATCTATCTATCTATCTATCTATCTATCTATCTATCTATCATCTAACTACCTCATATCTATTATATCTATATATCTCATATCTCCTCTATATCTGTATTCATATCTATAGGATATTGATCTGTTTATCTCACATACAGTATATTATGTATATTTTTATTTGTGTTTCCATCCATTTCATATCTTTTTATCTCTCAATATGTATTTATTGCTTGATCTACCTTCTAAGTTTTGTTCTGACATATACATATTGATTCATCTCATGTATGGATATATGTATGTATGTTATCTACAACATATCAATTGATCTATCTCTCATTTCTATCCGATATCTCTATCTATCTATCTATCTATCTATCTATCTATCTATCTATCTATCAATCAAGTCTTGTAAATGCTCTGTATATCTTGAATGGTGTGAGTAGACAATACAGACACCAGATCTATGTAAATATTGCCAAAAATAATATATTAATACAGTCTTAAATTATATCTGCAAGCTGTAATGAATATCATAAAACGTAGAGATAAAATATTTGTTAATTATTATTTTGTATTTATCTATAAGGTAAAATTGTAGTTATTTTATGTAAAAAAAAAAAAAAAAAAATTAGATTTTTCTACCTGCATGGCTCCAAACTGATGTTCTTAATATATTTCATTCTGACTGACCTTCATGCATTCATCTTTTTAGTTGTACCTACTTAGCCTCATCTCTAAATATAGTTCATGTTTTCACTGTGCACAATGCGGCATTGTGGAGCTAAGCAATGATTTGGCACTATTCATGAACCAGCTGTACATCTCTGCCCCTTGATACGTTGGAGACCTCAGAAGTGTTGGCCAATGTAACTCCAAGTCAGCAGGATATTGAGTCCTCTCATTTTTTTCCCAGGCTTAACCATTCTCTTAAAATATAGGTTATTAATTGGAGAGCTGAGCTGCCTTTACTCCGATATAGAGAGACTTTGGGGGGCTGCATTATACAGTTTGTCAGCAGTTTCCTGCATTGTGGCAGGGCTGTGATCATCGTGTGTGTACAGACGTTCTCTGTGTAACCTGCAAATTGCATTGGCCGTGCTAACAGGGATTTTTCGGGCCAAGCTACATGGTACATAATTATTTTTCCTATACAGCATATGGTGTCTGTGGCGGATGCTCATTCAGTATTGGAACTGCCTATCCCTATATTAAAGGAGCCACCTAGGTGACTTGAATGAACATGTCTTAAAGAAACACTCCAAGCAAAATATATCTGATCTATTATGTCCTAGTTATGGGTTAGTGAGGCGGGGCATAGCTTATTGTATTGGTTGTCTTTCAGTCTTTGAGTCATGCAGCACCTCCTCAAGCCCTGCACTGGGTAGAATGTAGTGTTGTACGGATTTCTTCTGTAATATAAGGTGACTCATCCTGCAGTTACATCATGTCCTTTTACCAAATGGGCAAGTTACAGTGTCATGAAGATTGATTCCGTTGGTGGGGGGGGGGGGGGGGGGGAGATTTGGAAACCTCATCCACATGTTCTGTAAATTTACGTGAATTCGGTGTGGAATACACACCACAAATCCACAGCGATTCTGCTATATGTGAACATGACCTGAGGAAGATGTTTCAGTAGGATACAACAGCATTTTATGAACAGTGGTGAACTAATCTCTGGGATCTCTTCCACTCCTAAGAATGAAGGCACTGCAGTAGCTGGCTGGGACACCACTGTGTGCGGAAAGGCAGTTAAGGGGCGCAACGCTAAACTAGCTCTATAGCTCCTTCATTCTAAATTCTGCCTAGATTCATTCCTCAAATACTTTGAGTCTCCAAAGTCCTATTGGCATGGGAATTTCTTTCACTGGAAACTTCTAATACAGCACCATAGTAGAGCATCATTCATTCCAATGGAAGTATCCATTTAGGATATGTTTGCACAAAGTTTTTTGCGGGTGATTTTATCCGCCTTTAAATCCGCCTGCAAAATTGACTCCCATTCAATTCAATTCAATGGGAGTCCCAGGCTTTTTTTGCCACTACCGATTTTTTTCAGCTAGCAGGAAAAAGAAGTGACATGCCCACAGATTCCACGGCTGACTCAGCTGTGGCGTCCATGGCATGAGACTCACTCCTGATTAGGCCCATTCAATCAGGAGCGGGATGCCAAGACGGGATGCTGGTGCACCGCATCAGCATCCTGTTGTGGCTAGCTGCATGGAAGAATCACACGGTGGGAAAGGTTTCTGCCATGTGAGCACACTCTTAGGGCTTCCTCGGAAAATAATTCTACCTGGAATTGCCCTTGAAAGTAGTTTTCAAAATGTCATTTGTGTCATTTGATGTCTTATGCAGTCCCTGCCCACTGCTCCGTTACAGCCTATCATCTAGTTTTCTGGATTGGTCTCTATATCCATTCTCACAGTGTGCCCATGTGGTCATCATATCCTTCCGTGAGAAGCTTTTTATATATGGCTATTAAGGTTTGTGTACCCTGGAAAGCCTGATTTCCCGTGGTCTATTATCAGTAGCAGCAGAGGAATGTTTAGTAGTAGGCAGTTATTACACAACACTACAAATTAATTCCAATTATTATAATTACATTTTCTTTCCTACTAAATATGTCTTTGTAATTACTAGATATCACAAAATGAAAGCTGAAATTATTTTAAAGCACATATTAGAACTTAGTGGTAGGATATCGCTCAGAATTATTGTTTACTTCATATTATGTCGGCTCTCTAGAACCCTCGGCGCAAGGTTCTTCAGTCATATTGATTGTTATCGTCGTCAGGCCACGCTTCACAAGTTTATCCTAGGTTACCGACGACGCCAAGGCACAAATAATTAACAAGTCTTTGTTTGTACGGGATACAAAATATTAACATTCAGAATGGTTAATACAATATTTAGATGGTAGCAGCTGGCAGTATATTGTAGTAAAGTGTTTAGCTAGTCATTCTGTGCCACTGCTCTTAACTATTGTTGGATACAACTAAATGCCAACTACATTAACCATTAACCATTAACAGTGACCTTTTGTCCACTTTCGTTGGTAGAGCCCATTGTGGTGCCACCAGTTAACCTGCCAGACGCTGTTGAAAGCTTGGTGGACACGGTTGAGGAACCCAATTTGTGAACTGAATACATATTGCCCCTAACCAGTAAAATCAACTTGATCATACACTAATAATAGAAATATCACAGTTATTTCCTCTGTATAAGATACAGTTCTACAGCTATTTTAGTGACCAACTGCATAAAACATCTAGCTGAATTAGTGTCCCTTTCCCTTAACCATAAACTGGTCATTCTGCAAGCATATAATATTTTTGGGTCTAAAAGTAGGTTCCAATGACTGAATTTCCTGATCCAGACCATTCTATGTCTGTTTTCTAAACATGACCACACTAGACCATTAGTAAATCAGGGAATCTATGTAGCTATAGCAGGAGCATGGGTAGCAGTCGTAACCACACCCTGGACCTCGAAGAGGCCCCTCTTACGTATAAAATATACCACTATTCCAAATGACAATAGGCAAGTTGGCTCTATTATAGATTGTGCAATCGGGGCCCTGGAGCTTCAAGTTCTACCTCTGTGGTCAAGAGACACTATCACATGTGATAAGTTAGATACATCAGCTCAGTAGATAGTATCATATGCCAGCTATGAGATATAAATGTGTAACTTTGCTTATGGGAGATGCACAGATATCCATACATAACTTCTTCTTGTTGGTGATATTTACAGTGTTGTAAGTGGCTCTACTATGTTTTGCAGCTTGCAGGCTATTGTTATTGGAGTGAATACTGAAGTCTGGGTCTACAGTGTGACGCTGGAATGTCTCCACATTCCTGGGATACATGGTAGTTATGAGCGGCTGGTTATAAAAACAGTTTGTACATTATTTCCCGTGAGAGCAAACTTCAAGGGTTGCTAGAATATAGATATAATGTAAATATATTGCGCATGCCAACATACTCTCTATCAACTCCAATGGAAATTAAGTCCATAGGTCCTAGGTCCTAGTCCATACACATACACCACAGCAAAAGTGTATTTGTCCATCTGCTTGGGGACCCCTTGAACGGAAGCTTATATGGATTAAAAAGTAGTTACCTGGGAAACCTGCGGACCCCATAGACTATAATGGGGTCCGTGTGGTCTCTGCTTGATTTCCAGATGAAACATGCAGAGAGAAAAGACTTTCAGTCCCCTGTCCTGAACAATTTGACAAATCAGTAGGCACCAATCTGATGGAAAAATGGAAGCAAGCTTCCAGGGCTGCAGAACATGATTGGAAGAAAACCCACTCCAAAGAAAACTTTATTACATATAAGCAAAATAGGACTACTACTTTGCTACTCAGATATCCATGTCTTATAACCTCGAACAATTATTTTACACTTTAAACTACCTACTCTGTAATCCTCTGACCTTCACACTTCTATCTTTGACTTTGTCTTATATTTCAGACAGAAAACGGACATTTTAGACAGTTTTAACCTACAGTCTCCACAACCCGCTACACAACTGCTCAGTTCTCTTCCCCTATAACCTGGTTCTCCACCATTACTTTAAAAAAGCTTTCCACAAATTTCATCCCTTCATGCTATCTCATAGCTCATCCTTAACCATACTACTTAGGTTAAAGTGATAGGTCAGAGATGGAATAAACCATCACTAACCTTCATATGAAGCCATCTCTTGACCCTTCCACTTTTTCCAGTGATCAATCCCTTTTATTTTCCACCTTATAACTCCACCTTGAACTGTCCTCCCACTTCCCATCCAACTCTGGCATTATACCACAGCTTTCTACCGAACCCACTCTAACCTAATGATCTACTACTCATCAAAGGCAAATATTATTACTCTGTGTTACTTATTCTAGACTTGTCCCCTACCAAGTAGGAGAAAAGACTCCAGACTCTTGCCATATAGTTCACAATACCCTAAACTTCTGAAGAACCCTTCCCTGGTATACTTGCCATACTATCCGAAAGGGTTCTTTTGCTTTGCAATTGAAACCTCTTCCCTAATAGTCTACAGGCTTAACTCATGTTGCACATGATTCCCCTGGTCAGACATGTGGTTTCAGCCTCACTCTAACTGCTCCCCCTCTTCCTCCTGCATGTACCACACTCTACTTTCTCCCAATCACACCCTTAGGTGATCTACAGGTAACTCCTTCCTTGCACATTTTTAGAAGGATTCCTTCACCCCTCTGTTTCCATGGTATTCTTATTGTTCTTATTATTCTTATTATTCGTACTGTTATGAAGACTTGTGCCCAAGGAGCACCATCACCATAGCAAAACCAATGCTTCCGCACTACTGTCCATTCATGCTCCCTTGCTACTGCTCCAACCATTGTTTTTCTGGGCATAGGACAAACAATAGGTGCTTATTAAGGATACATAGAAGGAGAAAGAAGGATCAGGGACACATAAGACAGGTCCAAAAGGGGCAATGCACAATGGTAAAAAGACACAAATATGAGTGGGGGGTGCTTACAAATTCTTTTAAATGGGCAGTACCAGTCGATAGCTTAAAGAGGACCTTTCATCAGATTGTACTGCTGGAAAGCCGACAGTGCGCTGAATTCAGCGCACTATCGGCTTTCCCGATCTGTGCCCCAGGTAAAGCGATATCGGTCCCGGTACCGTAGCGCTTTACAATCAGAAGGGCGTTTCTGACAGTCAGTCAGGAACGTCCTTCTGCCCAGCAGCGCCTATCGCGCTGTACAGTGTGAGCGGGGAGGAACGCCTCCTCCCTCTGCTCACAGTGATCGTTCATAGATGAGTATTATCAGGAGGGGAGGGGGCGTTCCTCCCCGCTCACACTGTACAGTGCGATAGGCGCTGCTGTGGAGAAGGACGTACCTGACAGACTGTCAGAAACGCCCTTCTGACTGTAAAGTGCTACGGTACCGGGACCGATATCGCTTTACCCGGGGCACAGATCGGGAAAGCCAATAGTGCGCTGAATTCAGCGCACTGTCGGCTTTCCAGCAGTATATGGAACTGCCTGTGCCCCGGACCATGAAAGGTCCTCTTTAGGTCAGTTGCCAGTGAATTGAGTTCAGAATATGACAAGTACATAAAAGGCTGTCCATAAGTTGTCTCCTTCATACATTTTTGACCATATCTCTCATTACCTCCAATCTTGTAATTTGATTCTCAGAAGACCTTCTTATTTGTTCTTACGTGCTTTTTGCATAATCATCTACAACAGTTTTTTACCTCTTCAGAAATCCCATCTGGGACGCTTCTACCTTTTTTCCTTATGGGCGAACATTTAAACGATCCTATAGATGAACGAGACAGAAGTGAAATTCTGTGGATGACTCAGGTCCATTTATATTTGGCATAAAGTAGATCTAAAATGGCACAGATGGACCATGTCATGCTATTATTGTTTAGTCGGGGGCAGTTACTTTTTTCAGTATGTTTACTGGATAAAAATTGAAGAGCCGTGTTACATGTTAACCCAGGCCTTATTTTCTCGAATTCATTGTAACAAACATGGAATGATAGGGGCATTTGAAAGGGGGCAAATACTTTTTCAGTCAAAACCTTCATGCAAAAAGAAAAAAGATCACACTTGCTAGTGACTATTAATATGATGATGTAAACGTGATCCTGAAACAGACCTGCATTTGGGCGGTAAATTCATTACCATTAGTAACATTAATTGGGTTTCCAAACCACTGACCAGTAGATCACCTTTATCCATTACAGAACGTATCTGAGCATTTAATTAGCAGGTGAGCTAGGCAATTAATTACATTTGGACAGGGCTATGTATAGTAACAAGTTTTAGTCTTGAGCCTGAGACTAGGTAAATGCCGGATAAACAGACATTTCCAATGGTGAGATGAAAGGGGAAAAAAATCTAGAAAAAATAACATTAGATAATTGAGAAGTCAGTTCATGAGCTGTAGCAGATTACAAGGTACAATGTCAATTCTGTGAGCATAATTTCATCTAATTGCAGAATTTTTAGCTCTTTTTTTAAAGGACAGTGTGCTCTTTAGGCTTTCATGTAACGTGACATTGCTCCAAACACCCCGAAAAAAGATTCTCAATGTATGAAGTGCTGTGAAGGAACACTCCAGTATAGACATTGTCTACTACAGGGCCTGAGACAGGGGTATTTGGTGCTGATAGAGACCCTGTCTAGTGCACCCTCCATTAGTATAACACAGTAAACCAATTCTGCCTCCTATCACCGTTTCAGCAATGGAAACTCTGGAGCCCCACATTATATATGAGCTTTTACTCCTCCAACTAATAAATGTATTTCCTATAGATGGAGTGTCCCAATGGGGGACCTCAGCTGAAGGTATCAAAAGAGAAGTTTATTGTCCTGGCACAGAAAATAGTTTTGGCCTGATTACTGTACCGGGGCCGTCTAAGCCCTCTGTAGCAATAATACAATATTGCTAATCTACCAGATCACTATTAGATAGGATAGCCATAGGTCTCTTACTTACTACAGATGGATATTTTTCTGTTGTCAAGAAATGGGTGCATTAAATACAAATGGTAAACTCAGATTTGAGAATACTCCCATACTAAGTTTCATGCCAAATGATGTGGAATGTTTTTGATGCGGATGAAAAAACATGGCGCCAACGCGTTGCGGTTTTTCTTGCAGCACTGTTTACAGAAAGCCTGCAGAGGTTTCTGCTGAAAATTTACTGTTTCAGTTATACCTATAAGGAATCGGTCGACATTTCCATGGGTATAATTGATATGTCGGGATTTCCAAAACCACAACGTTTTTGGAATCACAGCATGTGTGCTGTGCAAATTTTCCTGCAATGTGTGGATGGGATTTGCCAGAATCCCAACCACTTTAAAGGGACTGTAAAACGCCGCATTTACGCCATGTGGGGCCCCGACCTAAGAGTGTATTAAGTATCCTTTTTTTTACACAGATTTGAATGGTTAGTTGGTAAAGCTTAGCTTTACCCCTGGAAGTGCTGCAGGAAATTGATCACTACCTGTGACGTTTCCCCACACATTACAGCTGATCCCTTGAAGTCTCAGGAAGAAACTTTATCACCAGCTTAGGGACGTTTCTAACAAGTAGGGACTGTGCAAAGCTGAGAAACCCTTCAAAACTTGTTTGTTTTTGTCATGCAGAAAACTCAAGGCCATAACAAATATTACAAAAGCAAATAATGAAACAATATTTTTAAGAGTATCCCTCAGAAGCCCACTATGGTCTAACATTGAAAACATAAAAGGGACTTAAGGGAGGAAGAAAGAGAAATAATTAAGAAATTTGTGTTTGAAAGGTAATAAAAGAAATAAAATTCTAAATTAGTCCCAAGCCATCAGTTTGCCTGGTCAGAGTTGGCATTGAAGGGACAAAGTCCCTGAATGACTTGTATGGATAAAACAGAATGCCATCTTCCCATGTCTCAACTTGTGTCAATATCCTATACATTGCTCATTAATATAAACGCCACCTTCTTAGAAATATCAACGGATGCATATTAATGAGATAATTAAAGCTAATTTACATAATCCTCTGCAAGAATATACATTGTGCACCGGCTTCACAATCATTAAGAGGCTTAAACTGGTCATTTAAATTACCAAGGGATTCAGCGATGAGCCTGATGTCCTATTGGGTTAGTGGTTATGCTAGAAACAACAATATGATGTGTGCAACTATTGATTCCATTACCACACGAAACCCATTTCCCACTTACTGGTGCCAAAGATGTCAAAAGGTTTGGCATGGCATTAACACCCCACATATTAGTAAATATACAACTATATTCTATATTCAAAAGGTTTGGCATGGCATTAAAAAGCACACATATTAATAGATACACAACTATAATCTAGACCTGATATCTGATGAATGATGTTTTGAAAGCAAGGGGGGGTGCAGAGGGTGCAGTCGCATTGGGGCTCAGGAGCCTTAGGGGGCCCATAATTACTGGCATCAGTATTGAGATTGCAACTTCCATCTGGCTCATAAGCCAAGGAGATCCACAGATTACCATAACCACACTAAGGTTGATTAAACTCCTTAGCACCCGTAACCATCACTATCAAGAATTCGTTGGTAGGGGACCTTGGACTAAAGATTGCATTGGAGCCTACAAGACTTTAGTTACGCCACTGTTTGAAAGGTACTGACATACTATAGCGCGGTGGCACCATTTTAATACATTAGTCAAGTGGTGAAGGTTAAGACTGGAAAAGTGATTTTATCTGTGGGAAAATTGCACAAGGGACTGTTGCAGTAATGGTATAAGATATGTGCATAAACTAAAGGCTTTATTACACAGCCAGATTTTGGCCCCTGAAGTTCCCATGAATGAGAAAACATGTTAATTGGCAGTCGTTTGCATCGGCCTCATTACAGACTGAATAGGGAAGGAACGATCTCTGCTGTGTTTGGTCCTCTCACATTTGGCTGCATAGACTATTGGCATCCTTGCCCTGACTAAACAGGTCAATATGTCACCAATGATCTACCTCTAGTGTACAAGAAGCGATCAGCCAACTCACAAGTGTTTGCTCACTAGTCAGCCAATCGTCAGCACTATCATACTGGGCTATTATCGGCAACAAGTGTTCCTTGAAGTCGTTGCCAGTAAAAGCCCTGAATATCAGCCCATCTAATAAATGGGATGTGTAGCCCTAAAAGGATTTTTCATAGATAGGAGTAGAGAATACCAATTGTTCTGCAATACAATAGGCCATGATTTTGTTATAGAAACCAAATCCCTACTTTGATCTCCCTACTTTGATCTAGCTAAAGGGGATGCAGAAGTAGCTATCACTACTGAGTCCTAGAGTCATAGGGAGTCATACACAATATAGTCAGATACCAGTAGCAGCATGGTAGCTGGGGGGTCCTGTTACATATTTTGCATCGGGGCCACAGAGCCACGGAACTACCGCCTCTGGTAGGAAATTTCCCCTGTTATAGCCCTGGGGTGGTCTGGGGATCTAGAACTTATGCAAGAATACTTTTGTAAGCTGAAATGTGTGTTTTATTCAGACATAAGTGGAGCGAGTTTAGAAATGCTGAAGGTAAAATTCTTCCAAAGCCCTTTTACAGATTTAAAATTCAGCCTGACCTTTTGAAATGAGCCTTTTATAATACCCCTTTTACTCTGTAACACAAACAGACATTTTGTCAAAATAAAGTTGCACTGAAAGTATAATGCTTTGAGCTGCCTTGAGTCTAAGCTCATTAGGTTTTATTGTAATCCCCCTCTTTGGTATCCTCACATAGACTTCACTTTCTTATTTTTTATATCCCATCCTAGCTCATGATGTTTTTACCTTGGTGAAAACAATTACATTTATAAAATGATTGCAAGTAATCAGAGAGACGTCGCATCCAGTGATAGGAGATAGATCTGCTGCCTCGGTCGAAGCTACTCAGGAACTCGCAGAGCAATTTTAGGCTTAAAATGCAGCATGGTGAAAATTTCCGATGACCTCTGACGGCCAATCTGTTATTAGCTGTGATGAGTCAATGCAAATTATATTTACCAAAATGAATGTCTAGTTGCTATTGGTAGTAGGAGATTTGCTGATTGGCCCATAATTTATAGGGGGAGATTATATTAAGCTGCCTCTTACAATGTGGCTTAAAGTAAACTATAGTCATGATAAAATATATCATAGTAACATAGTAGATAAGATTAGATGAAGACACAAGTCCGTCAAGTCCAACCTATAACCCTACAATGTTGATCTGGAAAAAGGCAAAAAACTCAATGATGCTGATGACAATTGCCCCACTTTCCCAACCCCGAATCTGGATATCAGTATAAATCCCTTCATCAACTTGTCATCACCAAAAGTCTAAAACCCATAACCTTTACGTGGGAGTTATGGCGGCACATCCATGTTGTCTAGTCATGTTGGTTAAAGCACCTGTCCTTTAAAGTTTTACACTAGCCTTTTGGCAAAAAAAAACACTCACTGGAAACCACCCATAAGCAATCCTGCAACCAGTACATGTTGAATAAGCTTTTGAACACTATGGAGGAGCTGCGCTTCTACCTTGCCATCTATTGCCATGCATGACATATGTCTGTCACCACTACTATCAAAATGCCAAAAAGTGTGGGAAAGTGTTAGGATGGCGCTTATGTCCTCAGTTTGACAGAACGTATATTCCATGCCTCTGTGACGACAGTGGTTGAGATATTCACAATCCTGTTGATATCACAGCAGCTTTTCGGACATACTACAGTGATCTATGCAGCATATGCCTTCAATTCACTGATGTGGCCCCAGAAACCCAGGAATTCAAGGTAGAGGAGTAAATAACCAAGACCGCTCTTTTCTCGATTCCTAAAAGATCCTTTCAGGGTGAACCTATACACTGTGAAGGAGGTCAGATTATTCCAAGCTGGTGAATACACTGGCCCTTACGACCACATATTTCTACAAATGCTTCAGTGACCTTCTTATCATTATCATTGTGAAAATTTTCAATGGTATAGATGACTCCATTTGCACATCAATCTTTGTCCTCATTTACTCATAAGGCTCATATACAATCTTTGCGTGGGGGTCTGATTGTGTTAGACTCAAATTTAGGACCCTGACGTAATGTAAGTGCAATGATGTTGCTGACCTTCCAGTCCCCAAACTGTATTATACTGCTGCAGTTTTGTTAAGGTTGTTTGATTGGCATTACAGGGGTACTAATAAGCAATGGGTGATTATTGAGACAAAGTTGTTTTTGGTGCAAGTATAGAATGAGACAGGTGGCTTATTCCTTTCTATCCACCCACTTTCTATCTTTTTTGGATCCTGTGACCTATAGAGGTACACTGGCAATGGTCCTAGGTTCCCTGAGTCCTCTCTTCAACAATCTGATGTTCCCGCCTGGTCTTTTTGATCGTTATCTTTTGCAATAGTCCAACACACTGTTACACCATAGATACTTCCTGCCCAGATACTCCATTGTCCTGGATGGAATACAATCAACTCTCCTCGCTTGTGCGATCATCCTCTTCAGGCTTCCCAGCTTTCTCACTTATGTCTAACCCCACGGAATTCGAGAGAATTTTTCTGTGAACAGAGGCCCCTGAAATCCCCCACGTGTGATCCTGGGACTGTGAGAAAGATATATGGCCCAGACTAAGATAGATACTGCATCCTAGCCATCAACCTACCAAATCCCTGTAGTGCTCAGAAAAAAAACTTCAAGCTATTGACCCGGACTACCTCCACAAGATTTATCCAACTGTTCTGCAGTCCAGCTCTTCTGTAATTGGGTATTCGAGTTGGCATTATTGTTGATTATTCCAATCAAGTTCTCTGTTGTAAAAAAAAAAAATCTCTTGAGATATTCCTCATGGCTCCAATGGATTCAGATACTTAGCCTCAATTAGAGAATGAAGAGATTGGTGACAGAAGACTCCTCTGATCCATTGAAAGTAGGGATCTTCTGGCAGTCATAAATCCTGTTCCAGGAGTCTGATAAGTTTATCAACCTATTGTCTTAGGCACATCTATATAGAGGGACACTTAGGTTCTCACACGGTCTCTCCCTTTGGCTAATGTCATGGCATTCTTCTTTCCCTCTTCCCCCCTCCCCTTCCATCTTCATCCTTACCCTCCCTTCCTTTTCCCTATGTTCGCCTTCTTTCACTTTCTAATTTGTGGTCCTCCCCAGTAGTACCATGTTTATACATCCCTTGGTAATGTGAGGTTGGCCTGGAGGGTCATACTCAATAGTCTATTCTCGGACTTTGTCTATTAGTGTTTTGGAACCCATGGAGTTGCATTATTGCACATACATCTGTGTTCATGGCACTGCAATGTCTTCACTTATTCCTTTGTGTTTGGTGTAACCTTGTTTTTATACACTCTATTGTTAAAGATTTTTTCAACAAACTCTGATAAAGCATGACAATTTACAATAGTACAAATACTAGATAATTCTGGAGATAAAACAAGTTGGGGGTTTAATTTCTGTCAAAGTCAGAACATATCAAAATTTAGTATGGCTTTGGAAACGTAACCAGAAAAACAATTTTTACTACTTGTAATTCAGAACTCCAGAGAAACTGAACACCAAGGATAGAAATCATGATCAATCTCTACATTATGTATAACGCAGCATATCAGTTTTTACTACAGTGTTTATTTAAAGGGGTTTCAATGACTTATGAAACTGGTGACCTTTCCTTAGATTTGGTCATCAGTAACAAGTTACAGGTTGGTGAGGTTCAGACACCCAAATGTCTGCGGTAACTGTGGTATTCATATAAGGGCTCACTATATACCAGGCACTGCACCGTACATTTATAGTGGCAGTACTTGGTATTGCAGCTCTGTTACAATTATTTGAATGGGCCTGAGTATGCAGCATGACATTACTGGCCTGACAAGAGCAAACTGCTCTAATCCAAACATCAACCTATCTTAAAACAGCTGATCAGCTCAGGTGCCTAGCCTTGGATCCCTTTTGGATATGTCATCAGTAGTCCTAGAAATCCCCATTCTGTAAGGTACTATGCTATATATCTTGTTTATCCATCCCAAATTATACTCATAGAGTTTCCAGAAAGCAGAGATTTTGTTTGCTGTGTGCAAAATCCTTGCCCTGAAGGATTAGTTACCTTGCCTCTGTACCTACCTGTGCCACTGACTAATAAATCAATAGGACTAATATATGGAACTTTTTTTTTTATTCTACAGAGTCACTATTTTGTGGACTCTGGGAAAGAAAAACTGGTGACTACCCCCACAGTCGCATGATAAGAGCTCGTCAGTGTGAAGACCCTGCATACAGCAACCCAAATCTCTGCTTACTGGACCCCTGTGAGTATGGTTGGGAGGGGAAGGACGTTGGAACTGGAAGTGTGAATTGTATAACTAGAGGTGTGCTCTAACTACTACCATTTCAATTTTCATCGATCCAAGAATGCTCCTGGTTATAAAAGAAGACATATTAGGGAAATGTAATCTATTCAATACTTTGACATAAAATTGTAAAATCTACAAAGACAAAGCCTGCGTTAGGTAGAAGTCATTGATAGGAACTACTACTGGGGACATAAGACCATACTAGTCCCATCTACATATGAAGCTTATTCTTTCATGAGAAGCAAAGTAATGGTGTTATTTCATGACGCTTCTTTTTTGCTTTTTGATAATACCCTAAAAAAAATTCCTATGTGTGCAACATTTTTTGTCACCTGTGATTTCCTCGTTTTTAAAATAGTAATTCTAAATTTGTTTTAACATGATAAACTTTTTGAAAAATTGTCATTAAAACTGATGCCAACAAGTAATTTTTCTGTGATTTATAAAAATAGCTGATATTTGCTAAGAAGAAACAAATGCTGCTTTCCAGTCCTGCGGGGCAGCCATGCTGAGATCCGGATACAAAGCTTTCCAGCTCTGAAGGAGTAAAGTGTGATTTTTGTAAATGTTTGTGTTGACGCATTTTGCTTGGCAAATGATGTCTGCGTCCCATGAAATCCATCTATTTATTCCTGTGACACCTACTGCTGGGATAGAACCGATCCACAACAGACTCTGTTTCAGTTAATCGTCGCCAAAAACAGCTCATGAGTCAACCAGCAGATGTTTTTTTTTCTGTTTAGGTCAAAAAGAACGTATGGGCCGGTTTAGCTTCTTTTCCAGAAGTCAGTGTCATTAAAAGGCAACAGGTTTGATCTGCTGACCTGACCGGCAGCACGAGGAAGGATGATGGACGCCATGAGAAGCCCTGCATCCCCCTCTGCATTGTCGAGCCAAATCCTGGATCCCTTCCAATTTCCACACAACAGAATATCTGATTATGTGCTTGGATTTTTATATTGATTTTGTGCGCTCATTTGGAGATTTGTAGCCGAGCTCCTGCATGTGACAGGTGCCTGGTGAAGGAAGTCTCGCTGGGTTATCATTTATGAATATTTACGAATAAATCAGGCTTTGATCTGTGTGAAATACGAGCGTTTAACATTACATTTCATGTTCAGGGAAACAAAAAAAGAGGCAAAATGCTTGGCACCAGAAGAGCCATAGATGCAATATTATCTGCATGGTGACCCAGAAGTTTTAGCTTTACATTTTTTTTTTAATGTCAGTTAAGGGCCTACATGTTCCAGCATGGTAAACATTTAGTAAATTGATCTCGACATTGTACGGTAATTGACTATCATGAGAATTTTGACCCAGCGTTTGGCAAATACTGTAGATTTGTGTGTAGAATATGCAGGTCGATTGGATTTGCCCTTTTTTGTTCTTATACTTTGATTTTCATCCTTTGTCAGGTTGTTGATTTTGGGCATTACTTAGTTGTAGTCTCAATGTATTATGGATTAGGAGTGAGGATTGTTTTACTGACTTTTTTGAAAAAGCTTCGTACCTTCAAGATATTTGACTCTTAATCCGGTGGTCGGTTAATGATAACCATTGTGATTACCATTGTACAGACTGTGTGTCAGGTGGCAAACATGAATTCACCTTCTGACCCTTGGTTCACATCTGTGTTTGGTAATCCGTTCAGGAAGTCCACATGGGGACCCCCCAAACGGACTACTGAACGCAGTTGCAAGCTCTGTGCAGTGAAAGCACACGGACCCCATGGACTATAATGGGATCTGTGTGCTTGCCACGCACTGTCTGCACGAATCATGCGGACAGGAAAGTAGATTGTGAGCACTTTCCTGTCCGCATGTTCTGTGCAGAGATCTTGCGGCAAGCACACGGACCCCATTATAGTCTATGGGGATCCGTGTGCTTTCACTTGCAAATGTGTTCGGTAGTCTGTTCGGGGGGTCCCCATGCGGACTCCCCCGAATAGATTACTGACACAGATGTGAACGAGTCCTGAGGTTCAAGAGACCCTCCTTTGTAGTATCTAAATAACCAACATCTTATGTTAATCTCGTAAGAAAGTATCAGTTATTTTACTAAGACCAGCAAAAGAGATTGACTAGTTTGTTGGTCTGAAAGCACCAACAATTTTTTATTTCAATTTTTGTCTACAATTTTTGCAAATTATCTTTGTGTGTTTCCCGGAAAAAATTAATAATTTGAGAATAAAATTTGCTACAAGACACACAAGGTGTAATGAATTAACGTCTATTATGAGTTACTGCCCCTTTAATACATTTTTCTTTCCAGACTTGTAATCATTTAGAAAAAAAAAATTTCTGCTCCTCATCTTGTAACTTGCTTGATCAGCTAAAGTACTTCAACATATAATTTGTGTGTTTGATTTGTCTTAATTAGATTTATTTATAGGTAACTGATCATTTTGTCAACTGTCGGAAATTAGAGATGACAGTTAACACTTTGCAATCCAATATCTTCATGTGACACCAAGAATCCAGAGGCAATTATAGTAGGCAGGCCTCAGTAAGACCATTCACAGTGATAATATAGTTCTATTAGATATAGCCAGAAAAGAGAAAATGGAGCCCATTATATTCTTTATTACATAATTATTTATTAATGATATATTTATTTTTTGTATCATTGACACACACTGACTGCTGCTCTTTATTATAATGTATTATACCATTAGCAAGGTTATTATTATGTTATTAACCTGCAAAGTCACACAAAATGATACATTATTACTATTTTTATTGCAATTTAAGTTTTACCTGCAGTGACTGACCTCTTTATTATTTAACACTGTTCACACTGGTATTGCAGTCAGGTTTCTGCCTTGACTTCTAGTATTTGTTGATGGCAAGAATATCACTGCAGGCTAGTTTTTTTTTTTCAACAAAACCTATTAAAATCAATGAAGTCATTGAGGATTCACCAATATCTGTTTGCAAAGGATACAACATACACTAGCTGCATACAGATGTCAAACTGCTAGTGTGAATGGAGTCTAAGATTGTAATAATTGCTGTTTTTATCATTTCTAATAGCCTGTAGAAGTGGGTCCTCTCATTATCAGAATAGGTGAGAATTATAAAAACCTACAGTGCCAGAACCTCATCATTTTATATATATATATATATATATAGAGAGAGAGAGAGAGAGAGAGAGAGAGAGAGAGAGAGAGAGAGAGAGAGAGAGAGAGAGAGAGAGAGAGATGAGGAGATGAGTGAACAGTGAAATATTCGAGATTCGATATTTGTTTCGAGTAGAGCCTCAATATTCGACTACTCGATTGGATATCGAATCCCATTATAGTCTATGGGAAAAAATGCTTGTTTCAGGGGAAACCACTATTCGACTAAAGGAGAGTCACCAAGTCTACGAATAGCAGGAGGAGAGTGTTTAGGAGGAGCGCTGTGCAGTTAAAGTGCACAGACCCCATTATAGTTTATGGGGTCTGTGCGCTTTAACTGCACAGCGCCTGCAGTTGCGCTGATAAAAAGTAAGCTCCCTCGTAACTGCAAGCTGCCAGCTCTCCCGACTAGCAAGGACGAGCCTGCGGCAAATCAATGCTGGTTCTGCAGCAGGCTTGTCCTTGCTAGTCGGGAGAGCTGGCAGCTTGCTGTTACAAGGGAACTTACTTTTTCTCATAGGAATGAATTGACCAGCGTTGATTGGCCAGTGTACAGCATTCGGCCAATCAATGCTGGTTCTGCCGGAGGCTCGTCTGTGAGGAGGCGGAGTCTAAAATCAGACCACAATGGAGACTGCTGTGGTTCGTCTTAGACTCTGCTTCCTCACAGACGAGCCTCCAGCAGAACCAGCGTTGATTGGCCGAGTGCTGCACACTGGCCAATCAACGCTGATCAATTCATTCCTATGAGAAAAAGTCAGCTCCCTCGTAACAGCAAGCTGCCAGCTCTCCCGACTAGCAAGCACGAGCCTGCTGCAGAACCAGCATTGATTTGCCGAATGCTATACGCTGTATAGCATTCAGCCAATCAACGCTGGTTCTGAATCGAATATTTACTGCAAATAGCTAGTAGTATTCGATCATGTACGAATATTTCGAATACCGTAGCATTTGATCAAATACCTACTCAATCGAATACTACTCGCTTATCTCTACATATTTATTATATATCAATTATGTATATTATTACTGCACGGTAATAACCTATTACATTGTCCTGCAGAATAAATATATATCTTAAGAAATGACCAGTAGGTGAATACAAGACCGGTCGTTCGTCCCTGTTATGTCTGTGTGTGAGTGCAATATCTATTATATTAAAGAAGGTACACACCCAGCGCTGCTATATCAGTGATGTAAAATGTTTATATACCCAAATGTCACAGTGCTGATTGTATGAGATTGGGGGGGGGGGGGAATGTACTTGCTCAGCAAACCGGGCTCTGGGCTAAAATGTAAGCGTGAAATCTGTGGTTTATTTTTAAAGTAATGTTTACTGCCGTTTAATGACCCTGAAAAGGTTCCATAGTCAGAGGCTCTGTGTCTCCGAACAGGAGGGTATTACTCTTACTACAACCTCTGCTAAACAGCTACGGGGGCAAAATTACACAGATAGATCATGCCAGCGTCATAGCAGCTATTTACATTCTAATCACCCCACCCCCGGCTGCATTGTTCTGTCTGTACATTATCTCTTAGAAGATATAGAAGTTGTGTTTTCAGAACACCTAAAAAAAATGTCCGGAAGTAGGGAATGGTAGAAAACAACAGGACCTTTTGTTACCTATTACATTGCCTCCTGATTAAACTCTGCCATTTCCTTGGCTATGGCAATGGTGATCCCCACGTGACCAATTGTAGCCAGTTACTGGCCACAGCATTGTATGTCTTAATACCACCAATTTCAGTAATTGGCGGAGTGGTCACATGGGTAGATGGGGGCGTCATGGTGCAGTCAGTGACAAAAGCAAACTTAAAATGATAGGGACAAAAGAGAGATAGTTGTAGGTTATTTTGATATTTTATTTTATATCAATCCCCTTTTTGGCCAATTTTATTCACATCCCTGAAAACCATTTTACAGGTGTCCTCCACGGAGATAGATTGATAGATGTTTTCCCATGAAAATCAGTTTATGGCCATGGCTTCACATAGAGAAACACAGCCTGACGCTAGGTTCACACTAGCATTTGGGTTTCCATTCTTCAGGTCCACTTGTGTGGCTGCATCCTTAACCATCAAAGAAGGTATCACTGCTTAGACCGCCCAATCTGTGAAGGAACCTGCCAACATATGTTCTTTTCCCTGCTTTTCCACCAAAGCAGATACAGCATGAAGCATTGGGGTCAGTTCACATATGCATATATATTCTGTCTGGTTAGAGTCCGCATGGAGACATTCCGGACAGAATACAATCGCAATTGCAAGCGCGTAGCTGTAAAAGCACACGGACCCATAGACTATAATGGGGTCCGTGTGCTTGCCGCGCACTGCCCGCACGAATAATTTGTGCGGGCAGTGCACGGCAATCACATGGACCCTATTATAGTCTATGGGGTCCATGTGATTTAACTGCACAGCGCTTGCAGTTGCGTCGGTATTCTGTTCAGGGGGGATCCTCTTGCGGACTCCCCTGGATGCAATCCAAACGCTTATGTGAACCAGGGGTTACATGGTTTCTTTTAAAAACACTGATCTCCATCATGAAAGGTAGTCAATATAGCTGATCTCTGGCCAATTTATAGAGAGCGTGAATATAGGACTCCCCTTTACTTAGAACATCCTATCAGGGAATTTGGAAATACACTTTATAAATCTGACATCCCCTTTAATAATGTTAAATACTTCAACAGATAGCTGCATTTTTGCAAAAATGACACCACGGCTAAGCTATGTTAAAAATCTAGCATATTTCTAAGTATAGAAATTACAAAATATTGGTTATTAATCTGACTCTGGCTATTTATGAGTGGAAAGTTGCACGACTGAAAGCACACCAAAGCCAAATAGGTCTACCACCTGCTCTCAAAAACCGTAGTATAGCCAGGATATAACCTGTATTTGAAGTGAAAAGCTCAATAGTAAAAATGAGGCTATCATGGAATCGCCACCATTTTGAAAAGAAACTTGTTTACCCCACCCTAAAAGGAATGAGTCACAAAATGGCTGCCTCACTGCATTCCATTCATTATGGGTTTGTTTGTCAGCTTTTTTAGATATATACAAAAATACGAACTTTGTTTTCCCCTTTAAGCCAAAAGCTGTAATCCGTAAACACTTGTAAGGTCTTAAAATTCTTCTTGGGAGCAGCGCGGTCACCGCCACTCGGGTCTTAGTTTACTCCTCGCCCGTTTCTAAGACTTTTACACACAGTATCGGTTTGGTAATGACAGGTCTAATAACAGTTTACTTTTCTCCATGTTGATATGTCGCTCCCATAAAGATTTTTTTATGAATATTTTGAGGGTTAAATCCTAATCTTGAAGGTTTTGCAGATCTGCTAGTCAGTCTCCTTAAAATTTAATATACCTCGTTAATGCTTACTTGCAAACACTGAAGGATTTTTACGATTATAATCATGTGTTACAGCACCTAGTACTGTTCCTAAGCAGCATACTAATCAGCTTAATGAGATATTACTGCACTTTTTGTTGACTAAGGCAAAATCCTTTTTATTGTTGGAAAGCTTGTCCTTTTATTTTTATTCAAAACATTATCATGTTTTATTGTATGCCAGAGACGGTCTGTGGGCTCTGCAAATAACAGCGAAAGTTTTATATTTCATTTGTATATTAACTGCTGGATGTGTGTATATTAACTGCTGAATGTGGCCGAAGCTTTGAAGGACAATGCGTCGCTTTCACGGCTTTATTTAGGAAATTTAAAACATTTGGCAACACAAAACCATCCATTGACAGATCCTAGTGTGGGTTACTCTCAGCTTGGTGTTGGATCTGGGTATATATTGAGATATACAGTACTACTCTCTTACAGATCAATTACATGACACCACTAATCCAAAATTCATACGTCCAAATGTCCAGTCTTTTGCAGGACGGACATGCACAGCAGACTTCTAATAAGGTTTGGGAGTTTTTGTGGGCATTCCTGGTGGATCGGGGGTAGCGATTAAAATGTCACAGTTATGGATATTAATCGTTGTGTTAAGACACAATATATAAGTCATTTTCTTTCTAATGCAAACAAAACTGTAGCTGGCAGAAAATGTTTTGTAAAATCCATTGATGGGCACGATGGTATTCCCAAAAATGGGAGTTTTTGTAATAGATAAGCTTTTTGTATGCATCTGACTGCATTAATGAAAAGAGGCCATACAATTCTTATACTGTATTGCAGTATATGGTTACTTTTAGAAATGTATTGAATTAGGTACAGTATGGTATAATACTGGAAGCCACTGGTTTTGTTTTCACATTGGACGTATCTACAAGTTCACTCATTTTGACATCTACTGTCTATCAACAATCTTTTATGTTCTTCAGTTTTCACAGACCCAGTATCTGAATGCTTCCATGTTCTCAAATCCTTAAATCTAACACTTACCTTTTGCTTTTTTGTTTATTGTAGGAATGGAGGAAGCTAGTTTGTGCCTTGGAGTTTCTTCGGCTGTGCCTGACGTTGACACTCACCTCAATAACTCTTTGCTTAATGGCCAGTATTCAATGAGTCAAAAGCTGCATCAGATCACATCCCAGCTTAGTCACGCCTTCCCTGAGCTACAAAACCGTCAAAAAAGTGAGGAAAAGTCTGCAGCATCCATTGACGAAAAAAGTCATGTGTCAATGACAAGTCAACCAATCAGCAGCCAGATGGCTCTATTAGCCAACCAACTGAATCGAGAGGTTGACAGTGGTCTTAACGGAAGGGTTGACCTTCAGCAGTTTCTAAATGGACAAAACCTTGGGATCATGTCCCAAATGAGTGATATTGAGGATGATGCAAGGAAGAATAGAAAGTACCCTTGTCCACTTTGTGGCAAACGTTTTCGTTTTAATAGCATTTTATCCCTCCACATGCGCACTCACACTGGTGAAAAACCCTTTAAGTGTCCATATTGTGACCATAGAGCAGCCCAGAAAGGTAATCTGAAGATTCATCTACGTACTCACAAACTTGGTAATCTTGGCAAGGGTCGAGGGAGGGTGAGAGAAGAAAACCGCCTTTTGCATGAATTGGAGGAAAGAGCGATACTGAGAGACAAACAGATGAAAAGCAGCCTTCTTCAACCTCGACTTGATGTGAAACCACAACAGCAGCACTTACAGCAATCTCCCTTATCTAATTGTCATATCTCTGTGCAACCTAATCACAGTACGTCTGATGTTTCCAGCAAGGCACCTTCTCCCAAGCCTTCAGCCGTACAAGATGAAGCAATAGCTCCTACAACTGGATTCAGGTGCACTTTTTGCAAAGGAAAGTTTAAGAAACGTGAGGAACTTGATAGACATATCAGAATATTGCACAAGCCTTATAAGTGCACTCTTTGCGATTTTGCTGCTTCTCAAGAGGAAGAATTGATTAGTCATGTTGAGAAAGCTCACATTACAGCAGAGTCTGTTCAAGGTCAAGGGTCCAGCGGAAATGGAGAACAGTCAGCCAGTGAGTTCCGTTGTGAGGTGTGTGGACAGGTCTTTAGTCAAGCTTGGTTCTTGAAAGGCCATATGCGAAAACACAAGGATTCATTTGAGCACTGTTGTCAGATATGTGGAAGGCGATTCAAAGAGCCTTGGTTCCTGAAGAACCATATGAAAGTCCATCTGAACAAATTGTCTGTAAAGAACAAATCCCCCAGCGAAGCCGAGGTGCCAGTCTCCATGAGTAGTGTTTCTCAAGAATCCCATGCAAATCTCTACTCCAGATATATATCATGTTTGCAGAGTGGCTTCATGCCATCTGAAAAAGCAAGCTTGAGTGAACATGGTCATATGTACAACAAAGGAGACTTAAAAGACAAGGAAGTTCTGGGTAAGCTGCTGTCACCGATTGCTAGCTTGGCTCATAACATATCTGAAAGTGATAAGCACTCTTTACTTGGCTCTCTCAATCTGGTGCCTCCCTTGAAATCCAGCTGCATAGAACGATTGCAAGCTGCAGCCAAAGCTGCTGAGATGGACCCAGTAAACAGCTATCAGGCCTGGCAACTGATGGCCAGAGGAATGGCTATGGAGCACAACTTCTTATCTAAAGAGCAGCAGATCCAGCGTAACCATGAAGATTCATTAGCAAATGCTGGAGTTATGTTTGACAAGGAAAAGAGAGAGTATGTCATTATAGGGCCAGATGGCTCTAAACAAAAAATGCAATCTGATTTAGTTCACGGCTCTAAAATTTGCAATCAGAGAGATGTGCCATCCAAACTTGAACTTTTAGAAAGCACTAGAGATTTCTTGTCACACGGCCTCAACCAGGGGCTTGAGTACAACATGCATGGGTCCATGAAAGATAAGCCAACTGAATGCCCTGACTGTGGTAGAGTCTTTAGAACCTATCACCAAGTTGTTGTGCACTCACGAGTACACAAAAGAGATCGAAAGTCAGAAGAAGAGGGAATTCATATGAACCTTGAGGAACGACGGGGATCAGGCAGTGATCAAGAATCTCAATCCATGAGCCGATCTACCACCCCTGGATCATCAAACATCACTGAGGAGAGCGGAACTGGTGGTGCTCTTTCCCAAGCGGGAAGTGCACAGGAAGACAGCCCACACCCATCATCACCTTCTTCTTCAGGTAAAGAATCTACTTCTGATAGTCTACTAATTCTTGTGCAATTTATAGCAAATTACACCTCTTTAAAGACATTATACAGGGTTAGAAAAACATGGTTATTTTCATCCAAGAACAATGCCACACATGTCCATGGTTTGTGTGGGCAGTTCAGTCCCATTAATACAGCTCAACTGCAATACCAGACACAACTCACTTGTGGACAGTTGTTGCACTGAAGAGGGCAAACGTAGTGCTCCAATCCTATACAACTCTGCTAATGGCATATGACACAAGGCAGTACACAGTCACCTTATATGTAGCTTAACATTATGTACATTTGGAAGCGTACGATTTTTTTTTTCATACTCATGTAACTTAAAGATACTCTATATTACAGTATAAGGCTAAGGCCCCATGTTGCGGAAATGTGGTGCTTTTGGCTGCTTCAGAAACACAGCAGAAAAAAAACGCTGAATTTTATAGCAGCAGCAAAGGGAATTAGATTCTAGCTAATCCCATCCACAAATTGCAGAAGAAAATATTGCAGAAAAGTATAACGCCAATTTACCTGTAGAAACGTGAGCGTTTTTTTTCACTATAGATTTAAAAGGGAAGAAAAAATGCAGAAAAAGTGCATTGAAAAATCCTTTGGAAAAAATGCAATGTGTTTTTTCTCCAAATCGTTTATTTTAGCTGACATTTGCTACATGGGGGCTTAACCAAAAAGAAATAACACCCCTGCTTCCTGTATTGATGGGAGCAAAAAACAGTCCCCTATTATTCGAACACTCCATTCACTCCCCATCCACTTCTATAGCTTTTGTTGGACCCCAACAGTCTAGACATAGTAGATTATCTATCCCCCTCTCAAAAAAAAAGTAAAATCCTCAAGAAACCGTTAACCTACAGACAGAAGATGATGTTGAGGTAAGAAATATACTATGTCAATAACTTGCCATCTATGTCACTGTAAAAGGAAGAACAAAGGACCATTTAAAAAGTCCTCCAGGCATCATGAACACAAACAGATGGTTGATCATTTACTGTGCAATATGTAATCTCCGACCAGTATGGGAGTCTGTCCAGTGTTACCAGAGAATCTATACTATGGATTGTATACAGTGACTGTTCCTGATCACTGCTGTGAAAGGATTGGGGTGGGGAAAGCTTTTTACTAATACTGTAATCATCCTGTAGACCTAACAAGAAAGGAAATCAAGATATAACACAATAACCTGTTACTATTAGCAACATTGATTTCTGCAATCAGGCATTTAGTCTGGAAAATAAGAGGGAGTTTGAGGAATCTTGAGGCAGTATATGACCGGTGATAAGGGACTGACATGACCTGCAGAGGGAACTGGTCTCTATTTCACCTCTAGAACTGGTCTAATAGAGGATCGTAGAGCCTGCAAAAGTTATATCCGACTGCTGCATATTTATAGATTTACAACGGCATCTATCTAATATCTAGCTAATATCTAATATCAGTGTATTTATTATCTGTGTACTTGTCTTTCATATCTATCTATCTATCTATCTATCTATCTATCTACGGTATCTATCTATCTATCTATCTATCTATCTATCTATCTATCTATCATATATTTCTTTCATATCATTCTATTGCCTAGTTCTATTATCTTATCATTTCTATATCAAATCTGCCTCTCTATCATAGACATCAATAGCAATTGCATATGACCATTCTATTAATGTCTGTAGAGGTGAGTGCCCTAAATTCTGCTTATTATGGGTATAAAGGAAGGGGGATCTATGGTACCTAACAAAATATATTACAAAAAAGAAACAAAGAAGAAACAGTAGAAAGCGTAAAATGTAAAGTGTACCAGTCATTTCCTTTGATACTTCATGATAATCTGCCACGTATGTGTACACAATAGTAACACTTATTCTGGCCATTAGTGGTTTAGATTTTGCAGTTTTTCCCTCTCTACATGATATTAAGTGGAAATTGTAGTCCTGAATTGGTGGGTAGACATTAAGTGCCATACAATGCACACAGTGAGCACAGGAGAATCTGTTGTAAAACTGCTCCTCTCACTCAGAAAGAGCCCAGGAGCAAGCAGGACATATAAAGAGAAGTACTGATGTGAGGAAAATGTTTTGGCTATGATAGCATCAGTCTACAGTAAGTATGTCTTCCTTCTCTTTATCTCCTGCTCACTCCTCTCCCTCCTTGCTGTATAGACTTCTATACCAATGAGCTATCTGAGTCATGTGACCTGCAGTTCATCACGCAGTATCCTGCTAAGAGCAGAAAGAGCCATTCTCTTTGATAAGATATATTAGAATCATCTGTAGTATTCATTTATTCAAAGTTTGTTGAGATGAAAGTGTCTATTTAAGGTCATGCTGGAGTTTTAGAACATGATATGATACAGGTTTTAATAATGTAGTGTGGATATCACCACATATTGTATGTCTATTTTTCATGAAGCTATTACTATTCCTATATATAAACATACATGTATTTCACCATAGAAACATATGTTTCAGCTAACCCCCAGTCATGCACCATATGTATTGATTGATATATTCTCTACATGTGTCCTCGTAGTCATTGCACTCTTATTGCATAATAAATACATTGCTATTTTTGTTTAGAGATGCAGACAACCCACAGATACAAAACTTTACAAGGAAGATACTGAAACAAGGCAAGAAGGGACACATCTGACTTAGTCATAGTGGCTGGTACTGTAGATGACATTGTATTGATAATAATATCCTCTGCTCTGTACATTATGGTCACATCTGTAGATTTTGTCATTACTACATGACATATGACCTTCAAGAAATTAGAGATGAATAATCTTAAACAGATCTATAAGGCCATCAGTGTGGGATCAGGTCAAGTCCTCAATGCCAACTGCAATATTGGAGTCCTTAATAATAGATATTTGTCCACATTTGAGGAAGAGACTGAATGTGAACTGCCTGACATCATAGGCAGGATTAGATGTTAGATGACTTGAGTTCAAAGCCTCAGAAATATTGCAAAAATAATATATGTAAAAAAGGGGGAGGGATTTCTCAAATATGGAGCAGGAAAAAAGTGGAGCCATTGACCAAATAATGATAGGGGGTTTTAGTTTCCAATCCTTGTCACTCTTTGTATACTTCCCAAAAGGAAAAAATGGTCAGAAAAAAACCTACTGAAATATATATCCAAAATATAGAATATTTAATTAAAGATACAATACATAACAAAGAGGGGGTCAGCTGTAAAGGACAGCCCCCAACTCAAGGTGCATGGACTGAGGACAAACTACTATACATACAATCATGTAATATCCTCAAATCTGAGGCATCAAAAATAGATTAAACTAAATTCATATTACAGTGCTGGTAACAGTACATCCTTGTATATGAGGGAACTTTTGTGTTGAAACTTTGTATACTTTCCATACATTGTCTGAGGTATGTCCAATATACTTCAAGAATTATATTACAAAGAATGACCACATAATGGATGTAGCCAATGGAAACCTCTTTTGTGCTAGGCCCACATCAGCATTTGTCTTTCCATTCTTCTGGTCTGTTGGAGGACCAGAAGAATGGAAAAAAGGAAACAATCAGACCGGTTCTATGACAGATGCCAATGGAGGCTGAAGGACTCAATTGACTATAATGGGGTCCATCAGGTGTCCATTGCATGACTGAAACTGCTGAACAAAAAAAAATCAGGCCTGCAGGACTTTATGTTCTGTGTTTTCCAATGAACACTGTGATAGAACTCCAATTCAGATGTGATCCCAGGCTTATCTTGTCATAAAGATCACCCTTCACCTTGATCAGATGAACCTTCTGCTAAGCACTAGCAACATTTACATAACTTAGAAAGTATACGTGCAGATCACTAAAAGGTCATGCAGATCCAATGCAGAGTATCCATTAAGAAGTCTAAGGGCAAGTTCACATTAGTATTACTGTTATCTGATTATCTTTTCCATCACAAGAACAGAAGAATGGTGTAAACAGTAAAGACAGGTCAGTCTAATGATGGACACCAACAGACCTCAAGCGCCACCATTGACTATAACTGGGGTCCATCGTGTATCTGCTATGTTCTCTATACTTATGCAAGATGAAAAGATCTGCATGCCATTTTTCAACCACAACTTCGGCAACAGAGTCTTGCAGAAGTCAATTATTGCAGTTCTGTGACCACCTTCACTAAGCTTCTTATAGGCCCTTCTACTTCTATAAGTATCACTAGTTGGGATCTGCCATTATTACTCTCAGGAGAACAAATATCAAAAAGTTCTAACAAATCTGAACCTTCGTTGAGTCTCATGAAAAGTTCCCAGCTCATAATATTTACTGTGTTAGTGCAGTACTGGGACCTTGTTAATTTCAGCGGACAGTGCTGTACTCCCCACTCTGTCTCCAAGTTCATTTTCCTAGTAAATATTGATGATTCTCCGCGTAGGCTCTTTGGGTATAAATTTGGCTTTAACGACTAATTTCGAAAACTGGATTTTTTTTATGCTAGAACTGCGCCTTTTTAAGTGTGTAATCTACAGCATTAATTAAATGCCACAATAAAACATACCCAGCTAAATGAAATACCAGGAATTACTAAAGCCCAAAACAAATTCTCAACTTGTGAAGGACTTCTTAAGAAACCGCCCGTCAGTATCACTTCTTTTACTTTATGTTTCTATAGAAAGCTGGGTCACAAGAGCCTGAGAAACTATGTTTTTTAAGAAACCTAAGCAATGACATTCCTTTCTTTAACTAGTGCTCTTAACATGATAGCAGCGGAGTGAGTTCATCATAAGCCCTTCGCCTTCCCTGCCTCTCCAAGTGATCTCCAGAGTAAGTCTCATTATAAAAGCTGGTAAAGTCTTTTGTTACATGATGTATTTCTTTGTAAAGCATTATTAAAAGTCTAAAGACCCCAATATGGAAGCAGTAGGGGTTAGGGAAGCATATATACGTATCTAGTGTAGTTTGGGATCTTTCAGAAGACATATCTAAACATGGCAACAATGATAAATGTGTGACCAGCTACATTTTTTATGGATTTTTTCTCAGTGCCAGAACCGTGTGGACACTTTTTACCATCAGTAGATGTAGAAACTGCAATCTGGGCCTATTTCATTGGCACAATCAATAATTTGAGTCCTGAACAGGCATTTTTATAAAGTATGCATATGCTACCTCCTAAGGCAGGTAGCCATAATAACAGTGGCGTAACTAAAGTCTTGTGGGCTCCGGTGCAATCTTTTGTCTGGGCTCGCTACCTCATCCATCCAGTGAATTCTTGATAGTAATGATTATGGGTACTAAGGAGTTTAATCAACCTAAGTGTGGTTAGGGTAATCTGTGGGTCTCCTTGGTTTATGGGCCATATGAAAGGTGCAATCTCAATACTGATGCCAGTGCTTATGGGCCCCCTAAGGCTCCTGGGCCCTGATGCAACTGCACCCTCTGCACCCCCCACAAGTTACGCCCCTGCATAATAGTAATGATAGACATAGGGAGGGCCAAGGAGAGCATGTCCCAGGATTTCCACTGCTAACTTACCTTGCCCAGACTGGAACACTCAATCTCATTGCTAAAATCACAACCTTATCAGGTGAACCAGGTGTTTAGCAGGTACAAGGGAGTTTTTTTTATATGGATAAAGTAATTTATAGATGTCTATATCTAGCTAAGAGATGGCCAAGCAATCCTTGTGTCTCTCACTCTGTTGATGTCTAAGACACATGACTACGTACACTGCTTTCTTCTGGACAATGTAAGATTGGGGCCTATCACCAGATGACATCATACTGATGGCTCAAACATCAGCTTTACAATACAGCTCGTGTCCCTTTAAGGTTTTTTTTCATATCCTATATACTTTAATAGTTCTGGCACGTTTGTTAACTATGAAAATGCCCTAAATGACACTAAAACCTCAGCTGACTCTTATCTTAGAATATCTATTGGCTGCAGTGCATCTATAGATTCAACCCACAAAATGGCCGCCTGTGTGTAAGCTGCAGCAAATTGATTAAAAGCAAAACAAATCATGAACATCCTGGACCCCGAGACAAAATTCCCAAACCAACCATATAGTTTAACCTCTATTTATGGCTATTGGCACAGAGGGAACAAGGAACGAGTGAGTGACAACTGAAGCATGCAGATTAATGACAATGTCCGCTCAGTCTTACGATACATATCTCCTAAGCAGACTGAGAAAGGCAAGAAAAAAATTGAAACTGAAGGATTAAGATCTTCATTTTTTTTTCTTGTGCATTCCAATTGTTCTTAAAATATTTGGCAATGTCAATTAGTAACTGAGCAGAGTTAGCTGATGAACGCAATTTTCCAGTAGACTGATCTCCCTATTGTTGTAGAGCTAACAGCAGATTTCGAAGGTCATTATCATTCCCTGGTAGCTTGGCCCAGCTGCTCCTTGTTGCGAGAGCCAAAACTTTGCACCGGGGCCTGGGGATGGTATGCAGCTTTTTACGGGGCTGGGGGGCGAGGAGTGGGCGAGAGAGAGGGGGTCATGTGACTTGATATGACTGAAATGTACAGTAAAGTTGTTTTAACACATTCCAAACCACTGGGTTCAATTCATCGTAGGTGAGTAAGAGACTGATAATAGTGTTTGAGAGATTAATAATCTCACTGTCTTTTCAGATTAGGTTCATTGGAGGGAAATAGGATATTTCTGGTCACGTTCACAGTTTTTGTAGGACACTCACAACCATATTTTTTTCCTAGTAGATCGGCACCCGGGTTATTCAATATGTTCATAGCAATATTTCTTTCAATCTGCAGGTTGCCTTCTTCAAAAATATTCATTCACTGGTGTGGAAGTTTAAGTATCCACATGTTCAGATTAAGATAGGACGGAGTTAAACTAGTGCTATTGAATGTGATGCATGTCACACATCCAAAGATTGCAGTGAGCATGAATGAAGTTGCATTGTGTCTCATAAGTTGCCTGGACTCGGGTGTAGTTTGCCAGGACAAAATCTTCTTCTTACTAAAAAGAACGTGGCGGGTCAGCTGAAAGGGGTTGTTCCAGGTTAAGGTTTTCATGGCTCATCTGATCCCCTGTGTAATTCCTAGGCACTGGTATTGCAACTCAGCTCTCATTAAAGCTGCAATGACAATACACAGACACTATATACTGTAGGACAATCCCTTGAAAAGGAGTCTGTCAGCAATACATCTGCTATAAACCTAATCATTGTACCATGTGGTACTGTGAAATGACTTTACAGTGTCCAAATATGCTTTGATATTCAGCTTTGGAGCCCAATTTACCTACATTTTCTTTGATTTATTGATATCCAAATTAGTGTTTTGGGGAACCTATTGGTGAGACCAAAGCCCAAGCACGCTAAGGAACACCCTCAATGCACTTGTCCCCGTATTTGCTTATGAATAAAACTGCAGTTTACATGAAATGGAGTTCCAAAGTTGAATAACAGAGGTATATGTACTACAAGGTACGATGATTTAGGTTTATAGCCAATTTACTACTGACAGACTCCTTTTAATTACGCAACGTTTCATCTTAAACTGTTCCTGACATCCACCATTACTAATATGCTGAAGCCAATCAGCGGCCTAAGGAATGGGACATGGGAGGTCACAGCCGGCGAGGACTTCCAGCAAAAGGAGACAGTGGAGCAGAGGGACCAGACCGGGTTTGGAGCCACCAGAGCATCCCGGACAGGTGAGTTTGTTTATATGTTTTCACCTTCCCCAGCCTAATATGAAAAATAATTTTGATGCTGGGCATCTACTTTAAGAGAACTGTGCATAAACACATGTCCACATACCTCAATGAAGAAGTGGCCAAAATTCCCCGAAGCAATATGAGAGATTGATGACTTCAAGATTACTTCAAGTTATTGCTAGTAAGGGTAGTTCTACATGCAATTGATTCATAGGATGCCTAGTTTTTTTGCACATGGCTTTTCCATTTTGGCTTCATTTTTGTTGAATAAATAGTGAAACGGTAGATTCTGTTCTCGCTTATCTGAGGTTGTGTTTGCCTAATTTTAAGACTTATCCTGATACATAAAACCATAGTATTCAAAGAGGGTGTACATTGCATTGTATGCATACATATAGTCTACTAACCAATAACTGGTCCATTTTTTTTCCATTTTTCGACCAATCCCAACAACGCACAATTGCCGCTATGTATTTCTTTCTTCCAAATTTAAAGCTGAACATCATTTTCCAATGATAAAATAAGCTTAAAATACTTGCTTTTGAATTCTGGGTAAATTCTATACCCCCACCCTCCTTTGGCAAGTAAAGAGATCCAGTTTGTACCAGTAGTGAGGACAGTGAGCGTGGAAGAATCCACTTTGTCTATTTTCTTTCTTGGTACTGCTCTGTATAGTTACATACACTGTAATCTCATTTTTAAATGCATGGAATATATTATTCCGTAAACATGTTATTATTGTAAGCACATCATAGCTTGTTCTGTAAAAAAAAAAAAAAAATTGAAAAAAAAGTTAATTTTTTTGACAACAGCCTTATCATGCTGAGAAGTGTTTGGATTGGCAGGCTGTGATTTCAGAGGATAATAAACAGAATTTCATAGTAAAAACAATATTTAACATGGCGGAGATTTCCTTGGTATCAGGTTCAGTTAAATGCAAAGCAGCAAGTTTTTATTTTTTTCCATCTAAGCTCAGCTGTTGAAACTGTGCTCCATATGAAGTCTTTCATTCTCTAATACGGAATATCGTCCACGCTGTTTCCTGTTTGCTTCAGATCAACAGAACTTGCCTAGCAGCGGGCATTGAAGCACGGTACCAGCCAGCAGCCCTTTGGGTAACAGCTCACTACATTGCTATGATGGGTGACGATCTGCCGGCCTGTATTTATTAACTGACAAGTATTGGAGTATCTATTCCACATAAAGCTGTTTATTTCAGAGCCATAGGAAGAAGGCATAGCCACATATATATATACACTACTAAAATGCAACATTGTCGCTAGCAAATAAAAAATCATGGTCAGAACTCAGTACTACAGTGCAGATTTTTAGCAAAAGTAATTCAACACTAACACTAAGGTCCAATGTAGTGGGCTGCAGCAAAAAGGCGCAATAAAAACCGGGGTGGCAATGCATTGTGGTTTTTCCCTCAGCGCTTTTGGTTCTGGCCCCTCTCAATCTGTAGCAATTTCCCAGCAGATTCTGGGGACCTTTTTTTCCACAGCGAGTGGATGAAATTAAAAAAAAATCTCATTTGCTTTGGTGCTACAGCAGATTTTCTACCCATAAATTGAAATTCTACAGAATATCCATCTCAGCCATGATGGGTTGTGACTTGGAAGTAGTGGCAATTGGTGCCCCTAGAATAGATGCAACGGGTAATCTTTGAAGTGAGTGCAAGGTAGTGGAAGCCATCACCTTTCACAAAATGGCCTTAGGTGGGTGACTGTTTTAGTTACTTACCCAAGATTGGCCTGTATAACTAATTTTTTTATTTATTTGTGCTTTTTATGGTATGTATTGCACTGAATATGCTGATGACTTATTGCACTGTACAATCTAACTCTATGGCCTGGGCCCCTGCTGCGTTTTACAGACCCTGCAAAGTGGATTCTAGCAAATCTGTGTTGGTAATCCATTTGGGGGAGTCCACATAGGGACCTTTCCCCGAATGGAATACCAAACACAGATGGCAAGTGGTGTGCAGTGAAAGCACACAGATCCCATAGACTATAATGGGGTCCGTGTGCTCTCCGCACGCTGCCCGCACAAATCAAGCGGACAGGAAAGTACTTCACAATCTACTTTTCTGTCCGCATAGTCTATGGGATCCGTGTGCTTTCACTGCGCACCGCTTGCCAACTGCTTTTAGTATTCCATTCTGGGGGGTCCCAATGCGGATGTGAACCAAGGGTAACTCAACTTGGTTTATAAGCAGAGTCTCTAATGCAAATGTGAACAGATATATGGATTGCAACACAGCTGCACTGAACTTACAACTTACAACAGTAGTGCAAAAGTTAAGTCAAAAAGTGAATGGGGTCCTTGGAAGTTTCGACTCGTAGTTTGCACTGCGCTCCTAATTTACAACTCTGTCATAGCATTAGGCTTGTAACACATTGGCATAGATTATGGCCAAGAGTATTCTTAGAGAATTTCTTTTTGTTCATTTAAAATATTGTATTTGGACTGTGGTGGGCCCAGTATGTCGGCAACCCGAATTTACTATAGATCTATACTTTTGTTCTGTCAGGCACCATTAACTGGATAGGACCATACTTTTTTCCTCGCATTTACAGAGAAACTCTGTAGGATTTAAAAACATATATTTGCATATAAAACACGTCCGTCAGGGAATCTCACTTAACAAATTGTAGCCCAGTAAAAAGTCCTTTGAACAAGAATGTTTTAGTGACTCAGTTGGTGCAGATCTTTCTAACACAAACCCCCCACTCGCTCGCCTATACCCGCTTATTTCAAACCACTTTATCATTTATTATACGTTACGCTTTAGCAATTTCTGCAATGAGCGAAACGTCATTTTCCAACAAGTGTATAATATAAGCCGGACTCGGAGCAATTAAGTGAGTAAAACACAGTTTCATGGCTAACATTTCCACAAACAACAATACACAAACATTTTAAGAATTCCTGAAATATGTTCCTTTTTCTTCTGCTTTCAGATCAGCCTACACAATGTCTTTGTGTGTTTAGGTTGCTGGCCGATTAGCATTAGTCACAGGATAGCTGGAAAGTAAGTATTTTGCAGCCTCTAGATACTGGAACCAGGCAGTGTGCATGCAATTTTTTTTATATTACTGTTTGGGCGGGGGTAATTGATCAGGTTGGGCCTAATGCCTCACAATTAAAGGTATTTTGTACACGTAAAGCAGAGATGTCAGCCATTGTAAATAGATCTCCTATAAAGCAAATTGGATACATTTTGCAATAGGAATTTTGTTATTTTTAGTTGTACTCCCCATGCAAAATAAAAAATTAAAGGGGACACCGGGTTGGCATCATCTCATTTAGGGCCTGATGTCCTATTATAAATGTCAGATGCAATTAATACAGTAAATATCCACTAAACTGTCAGTCAAAGGGTGTGAGAAAGTGAAGCCCACCCGTTATTATTTGTAGGGAATGTCATATGACCATATTCTGCTGGGTGGGCCATATGATGTAGGTGATTTTACCTGAATTAAGACCCCTGCATATGACAGCTGCAAACCTTGAGGTGTTCTGCTTTCCTGCAGTACAACCTTGACAATTGCAGGTTCCTGTTAGTACACAATCTGTATAGTCATAAAATGCCCTCCCATAATTTACTTCCAAGCCAGCTACATGGGTTTTGCTTTAGTTGTATCTGCTCAGAAATCAGTAGGTGAGGGCAACACGGTGGCTCAGTGGTTAGCACTGCAGCCTTACAGTGCTGGAGTCCTGGGTTCAAATCCTGCCAAGGACATCTGCAAAGAATTTGTATGTTCTCCCTGTGTTTGCGTGGAGTTCCTCCCATACTCCAAAGACATACTGATAGGGGAAAAATGTAGATTGTCAGCCCTATATGGGGCTCACAATCTATTAAAAAATGAAATCAGCAGTTGATCTCTGAAAACAGGCATTTTATCTTTTGGACAGGTCATCAGGTCATTGCTATTCCCATATACTACATAGAATTTAATAGCAAATGTATTCTTACTTGGAGCAAATTAAGGCATTTTATGCAATATATATATATATATATATATATATATATATATATATATTGTATATAATGAGACACGTATAATAAATATATATATTTTGTGTCTCAGTATTATATGTAGGTTTATGAAAGACTTCTCTCTCTAACCTTCACTACTTGCTTTCACGCTGCAGTTCTCTCTTCCATATAGTCTTTTTACACATATTGCCAAAATTTCAATATTTCTAAATCCCAAGATTTGTGGGATGGACGTGGATATGCTCATTTAGTGTTCTGCATTTAACAGTAAAAGAAAAAAAGAAAAATAATACCCTGTAAGAGTAATGCAGCAGAAAGCATGTAGATTTACTTCCGAAAAAATATTCCCTTGCCGTGACAAATAAGGAAATTATTTTTTATTAATAGTCTGTACTTCATTTTGGCTAGCCAACTGCTCCTTGTGAATCCACTGCCTGAGCAAATCCACAGGACTTTCCTTTCAATAGGCCCTCACTGTGAAGCCTCAATTGAGAGATGCATGTATTCGTCCAGAGGAAAGAGAAAAAAAGGTTTTGAATCACATAGAAGAATACATGCCCCCCCCCCCCCAAGTTTCTCCTCACCTTTTTTTCATTCTGAATTAGCTAAGCCCTGTGTAAAAGGTGCTTAGTCTCTTTTAACAATTTACATGGCAGCATCATTTTCCCATGCATTTTTTTTATTCATCCTTTTTAATATTTTTATTATTTTATCTTTTATATTTTCAAAGTTTTTTGTATTTTATTATTGTATTTTTGTCTGTGTTTTTTTCATTTTGGATTATTTAATTTTTCCCTTATTTTTTTATTCTTCCCGTTTTGCAGTAACACTCTATTAATTGCTTAGATCACTTCCCTGCTAATGTTTTTCCTTCTCAGATAAATGTTTAGACTGAAACAAAGAACCACCTCAAAGCTCAGGCATCAAAAAGCACAGTTGCTGTTTAGAATAATTTTTCTTTTTTGACTTAAAGGTCTTTTTTATTTTTATTATTATTTCAGAAAAAAAGAAGGATGATTTATGATTTTAACATCTCATAAACATCCATTGGTAACAGAGTACGCAGTCAGAAGCTTAACATTACATTGTTTGCTTTTGACTACATATCTTCGAAACCACTGCAGCTGTGCCTTTACTCACAATAGCAGATTAATTAACACAATCGTGTTGTCTTGGCTTGCACTCAATGAGTAGGTCTGTTGCGGGACAGATAGGTAAATCCTATAAATGTGAACGAGATAAAAAATAGACTATGGTAGTGTCGTGGTGTGCCAGTATTCCTCCTGACTAGTCAGCCCTGTCAGAGGCGATTGACTGGAATCACTGAGCCTACATTTCGCAGCCCTGACACGCCTCTTTCCAGTGACATCATTTTTTGGTCACAAGTAAATTTAAAGGAAAAAATATTTTGCAAAGGACATAAAGACAAGTGCAAACTACCTTGTAATAGAAACGTGAAGCATTTCACAGCAATGTATATATTCAGTCACAGCAGTCCCCATTCTTAATAGAGCTCGAAAATAATTTAAAGGGTTTTAAGAGTGTTAGTTTTTTTTCTCCTAAAACAGCGCCACTCTCCTTCACAGGCTGTATGTGGTATTGCTACTTAATCCCAGCTGTATTATCATATACAGGCCATAAATAAAGGTGTCTCTTTCTGCATTAAAAAAAGTTTAATTCTTTTCCTCGAGGAGGCCATATAGCCCGTGGCCCCTCTGGCCAGAACCACGGGAAAAATCGCAGTGTTTTACAACATCTGCAAAGTGGATGGGATTCATGCCCACTTTGTATTTCAAACTGCAGCGTGGTCATGCTGCAATTTCCAAAACCGTTGCGGTTTTGGAAATCACAGCATGTCAATTATATCTATGGAAACGCCGGCGGCTTTCCCGTAGATATAATGGTAGCAGAAAGTCTGTGGAGGAAAACTCTGTGAAATTTCATTTCAAAGTGCTGCGGTAAGAACCGCAATGCATTCCCTCCGCATTTTTACCCCCAGTGCTTTAGCGCTGCATACAGTCCCATGGGGCCTTAGCCATAAAAACATTTGGTCTACCAAAGAAATGGAACATATAATTGGCATATCTGGGATAGCAAACCTAAGATTTATAGCTAAAAATAACTAAAAAAATTACATAAATACATTAATACTAAGAAAATGTTTTGAACCATCAACAGGCAATAACGTATCACGAGGCAATAAAAAAAATAACAGCCGTATTTATTGCAATTATATGTTGTAGTTGTATTTGTTTGAAATGCAAAAATATCAGACTATTTGAAGATAATTCTTGTCTAGGATTATATTTGGTCAGAAATATGCAGTAGGGGTATATACAACTGTATTTACATCACCATATCGTCATCTCCATTTTGGGACACCTCAAAGCTTTTATCCCCTTACCTTGCAGTACAGAGCCAGCCTTCGCATTGGCCTAATAAGACCCAAAATATAAACATAATGTTATGTTAACCCCTTAGCGACCCTTGACGTAACTGTACGTCATGGGTCGCATGGGGATGTATGGAGCGAGCTCACACGCTGAGCTCGCTCCATACACGGCAGATGCCGGCTGTATAATACAGCCAGGACCTGCCACTAACAGCAGCGGTTGGTGCCCAAGCCGATCGCTGCTGTTAACCCTTTACACACTGCGGTCAACCGTGACCGCAGTGTGTAAACGGCGCCGGCGGCATGGGCGCCGCCATGTTTCGCCGATCGCCGCCCTCCTGAACGTCACAAGAGGGCGGTGATCGGTTGCTATGACAGCCGGAAGCCTATTGAAGGCTTCCAGGCTTGTCTCTGCACTAGATCTATTAGACGATGCCAGAGGCATCGTCTAATAGAAGTGCTGCGATTTTCCTATTCACTGCAATACTGTAGTATTGCAGTGAATAGTATGAGCGATCAGACTCCCTAGGTTTCAAGGTACCTAAGGGGTCTGATCATAAATGTAACAGAAGAAAAAAAAAAGTTTTTAAAAGTATTAAAAAAATAAAAAAAATATAAAAGTTCAAATCACCCCCCTTTCCCTAGATCAGCTATAAAAGTAATTAAAGAACATTAAACATAAACATATTAGGTATCCCTGCACTCCAAAATGCCTGAACTATTAGAATATTAAAACATTTATCCCGTACTGCGAACGGCGTAGCGGCAAAAAAAATAAAAACAGCCAAAAAGCGTTTTTTTCAACACTTTGCCTCCTATAAAAAATTGAATAAAAAGTGATCAAACCATCGGATCTTTCCCCAAATGGTATCAATAGAAACGTCATCTTGTCCCGCATAAAAAGACACCACAACCAGCTCCATACATAGAAATATGAAAAAGTTACAGGTGTTAGAACATGATGACACAAATTTTTTTTTCTATTTTGCAAAGTTTATCATTTTTTTAAAAGTATCAAAAAATTTCAAATACTATATAAATTTGGTATCACCGCGTTTGTACTGACACGTAGAACACAGGTAACATGTCATTTGTACCAAACAGTGAATGCTGTAAAAATTAAACCCATAAGAAAATGGCGCAAATGCATTTTTTCTCCAATTGCGCCTCATTCTGAATTTTTTTCCAGCTTCCCAGTACATTGCACAGCATATTGAATGGTGCCATTACAAAGTACAATTTGTCCCGCAAACAATAAGCTATCATGTGACTCTGTGAACTGAAAAATGAAAAAGTTATGGCTCTTGAAATGTGAGGAGGGAAAAACGAAAATGCGAAACCAAAAAATGGCCTGGTCCTTAAGGGGTTAATATCTTAGATGTGGGGGTTATTTTTTATTATTATTATTATTATTATTATTATTATTATTATTATTATTTATTTATTTATTTTCAAAATTCTTTTGGCCACCATGGTAGCTCAGTATTTCTACCACTCAATTCTATTTCCATACAGTAGATGTTAATTTTCTGGTCATTAATATTAAATCTCTATTGGGGTTTTTCAAACTTTCGAGACAGAAGACAAAGTTTTGGTTCATGTGGAATCTTATTTCATTCTTTTATAAAGAGCTTTTCTGTGTTTGAAATAACTTGGAAACTATGAAAGAAATCGCAGTGCTTATCTAAATGTATAGATCAATGCCTGTTACGTCACAAATGTCTTGTCCAGTGAAGTCATTGCACAATGGCCTTTGTTTTAGAGATGAGTGAAATGCTGGTTGCACGTTGTGGAAAAAATGGCTCTTTTTTCTGTAGGAGAATTTTGTGACTGTTTTTCGGTAACTGATTTAAGAAAAGGTCATTTTCACAAAGAGCAGCATTGTAATAGAAAATCATTTTACATCAAGCAATTTCAAGCCTTTTATCCTGTTGTCTTAACTCTTTCTGCACACAGTGCGTAAGACCATATCTATATATATATATATATATATATATATATATATATATATATATATATATATATATATATATATATATATATACATACAGACACACATACATACTGGACCCATGAATGTCCTCTACATATCAGTTGCATATTACTTAGTAGTCCTTTTGTACCTATTGCAGAAGACTTTTCTTGCCATTCCTTCCAATAAACCTTGAAAATTCCACTATAATGGACTAACACATGTATTTTTTCCAGGTTTTAACCCCCAAACAGGGGTGAATATACAAAGGAACAACTAAAAAAATATCCCAAAATGTGTATGCATGAATCTGGCAGTTACACCTCTCAGCTTAGACCAGCTAGGGATATGAATGCATTAAACAAAGCCTGTTCTGTGCCAAAGCAATATTTAGGGCATCTCTAAAAATAAAAAAGGAAGATTAATTTTTTCTCAAATGAAGAAACTCACCCCAAATGCAAGGAGTGGTTTATAAATGAGGTAGAGATGTAGAGATCCCCACTGCCCCAAATATGAAACTATCAGTACACCTTTTTGCACAATAAACCCTTTCCCACCATACAGCTAACAGGCTGGGGAACTGCACAATACTAGGCAAATCGCACAAAATCTCCCTATTGTTCTAAAAGATGCTGAGAATCCTGACAGCATTCCCAGCATTCTTTGCTGTGTCAATAAGCAAAGTGCAACTAGGACAATTCACAGTCTTGGTTGTACGTATTGGAAGGTTTACTGAGGAACTTTGTATAGGGTTACTATTATGCTTAAAGGGTACCTGAAAAGATAAAATATGTGCAGGGTCTTGCTGAGCAGTCTGTTCTATGACTGTATAAGCTTGCATACATTATGTCCTATCAGGGTTTGGGGTTTTTTTGCTGCTAACATCCCCATTATGACTGAAACACATTTTACATTTGTCTCTGAGGCAGGTCATTACAATAAGGAGCAGTCTTCCCCTCATATCCATTATAACTAGTACTGGTTTGCTTACATGTAATTCTGCCAGGAGTAACTGTACAATAGCAAATACATAGCTGAGAAAAGCCCATGTGAGCATAACATAGGTAATCCAGGAACACTGCACTGCAAACACATGCAGGCATAATGCTGTAATCTATGAGCACGGTCAAGAAAACTATACATGAATAATTTCCCTTCTTTAATCAGATAAGCAACCAGAAGTGGATAAAAGTGCATAGTAGACTCTTCTTGTGTTGTAAGCTGTGAGATATGAACAGAAAAATAAGTTTATAGATGTGTGGAAGTTGTGAGGAGAATCAGCCTCCTCCCTCTCTGACGAGAGGACATACCCCCCTCCTTTACTCACTTTGAAGACATCTTATTTTTTTAAAGTATCTATGGATAGGACTTATATAGTAACAGGGAGTGAACTGCAAATTAGCTAGAAGGAAAATACCGAATGGATGGTCTTTAGACTTCAGATTTAGATTAGTTTTTCAAGCAGAAAACGACAACATTTTTAATTAAAGTGCATTACATTTTGGTCCAGAATAATGCACTCTATTAAATGAGACGAAGTTTTCTGAAAAGTTAGAGGCCCTTTGATAAGGGAATGGGTCCTAAGGGAGGAACAACATTCAAGTTATTCCTCTACATCAGGGGTAGGGAACCTTTGGCTCTCCAGCTGCTGTGAAACTATAACTCCCAGCATGCTCCATTCACTTCCATGGGAGTTCCTAGAACAGCAGAGCCAGTATGCATGCTGGGAGTTGTAGTTTTGCAACAGCTGGAGAGCCGTACGTTCCCTACCCCTGCTCTACATTTTGTTAGGTACCAATACAGTGTCTAATAATTTACCCCTTATATTATCATATTAGTAGTGACAATAGTACAAGTACTGACACGTTTGTTAAGGTTTAGCAAAACATAGCAGCTTTCTTCCAAAAACAGCACTGTATGTGTCACTGTGTTGTGTGTGGTAACACAGACACATTCTGTGGATATGTATGAGGGCTGCTGTAATCCTGAAATCCTTTAAGGCCTCATGCACACCACAGTGAAAAATGGCCACCACACGGCAGTTTTTTTTTTTTGTTTGTTTAAAGGGTTTTCACACAACCATTTTCAGGACTATGGAAGTTTGTGGGTGTATTCCCATGTCCATATTTTTAACCAATTGTGAATAACATCCACCAAAATTAGATCTGAAGGACCCAATACAAGTTCATGGGTCCACACATCTGTCAAAATGGATTGGCAGCATCCAGTTACAGGCATGAAAAACAGATACTTGGATTGGGTAAAAAAATGCCCATATAAGTTCATCCATTATTTTTAATGGACAGTTAAAAACAGATGATTAACGAATGTTAAAACTAGACAGATGGCTAGAAAATGTATGAAAAATACGTGACACAGAGATCGAATACAGCTAGTAAAAACAGACCACTTCATACGGCTAATAACTAACAAGCGTATCACCAACATTATACCTGTAGTTTTCAATTGTGTAATTTTTTTTGTATTTTGTAATTTTTTTCTATTGTGTAATTTATTTTGTATTTTGTTCAATATTATAGAAGATCTCTGAAGAAGTAACAAAGGGTTGTATCTCATTGTTATACTTGATAAAGAACTAACCGGCATAGTCTATCATTCTGTTATTTCTGGGTTTAGAGACATTGGTCGTGTGTAAAATCTGCATCTCGAACATTTATGACATATCCTGTTTGCATGCCATAATTGGTAAATAGATTCCTGGTTCCAAAGATGGGGCCCATGTGTTTATTGAGAACACAGGTTCCCTAACCTCTTGTTTCAGGGCTGCTGTGCATGTAGAAGTGACATGGCTGAGATGAGTTAGTATCCACATATATTGGACATTTGCAATATTTCTGTAAGATATGCCGTAAATGTCTAAGATCTGAATAGCCCTTTAAGAGGGTCAGTTAAAATAATGCATTCAATACCCTCCAGGTGCTTATCATAAGGACATGCCAATACGTAGTGTCACTTGCAGAAGTGATGAATTTATTTTTAGTGTTACATCGAGGAAACACATGTGGAGATAAGTTGTGGCATTTTCAGTTCTGTAGCAGAACGTATTGTAAGTTACAACACAAGCATTCTCTCCAGTTTACATCACAACGAGTGTAGGTAATAAAATCACTGTGCCCAGTAGTCAGATGACCTGGAACCAGTAGAATAGTTTTCAGATAAAACAGCAGCCGTTTGGTGTTTGATTGGATTTGCATTCATTATGACTTGCTATTTGTACATGGGATGGATGGCGCCACGAGTGTTGCAAGCTCTTTGTATCATTTATGTTTATGAAATTTTGAAGTAGGATCATTTTATCTTTTGCTGTCATTGGCTGACATTTACTCCAACATGATAGGATATTTCGATTCCTTATCTCTAACGCTTCAGTTGCATAGTCTCCGATGACAAAGAACGTTGCCTGATATGCTTTTATAGTAAACAAGTCAACAAAATATAGGTGTTTGCTCATATGCTTTTTCATAATTTCGTCTGGTTTTTATACTTTCCATCTCATATCAATTTCCTTTCATGTTAGAAAATTATATTTGCATTGCTTTATATGTAAGATATTTGAGGTTTCAAAGATAAATATCCTGACTAATAAGGCGCATTGGTCAATGATTGGAAAAGTATCTTTAGTGTCATAGATCTGGTTAAAATTGAGAAATGGGGAGGTGTTAGGGCTAGTTCACACTGGGCAAGAAGGGGCGAATTGTTAACCGGAATCCGTGGGTCCTCAATTCAAAATCCAAAGAGCTTTTCACCTATCTCTTAGAGTTCTTCCACTTAATTCCATTATGTTTCATCTTAGGCATACCTATATGGGGTTCAGTGGTAGCAGTCACTACTTGTCCCTGGAGCCTGAGTGGGTCCATAAGCCTGTCTACAACATAAAAAGAAACCAGTATTACAGATAGCATATGGTAAATGGAGCCCCCATTACAAATTCTGGGACACATGAGCTTCAAGTTCTTAAGGCTCATAATTGGGTGAACAAGTATATACAAGAGCGCTCATTGTCAGTCACTGCCCCATGTAAACACTTGTTCATCCTGATCACATCCTAAAAAAGGATCCTCGTTGACAGTGCATCTAACCATGCAAAAAGCTTTCACAAGCTTTATGGAAATGAGCAATCATATTAACAATCTCTCGTACCCTATATAGTTTGCACAGGGGAGTGTAATATCTGTTTAAGCAACCACTAACTGACTTTTTATGTACATGATTGGCACTTGTTATTGGCTTGAAATTGGCCAGTGTAAAATGACCCTTGGTCAATTTGTACACGAGGTTCTATTGTCTGACCTAGGACTTCAGGCTTCTTGCTGGTTGCTTCCGTATGACTCTTCTAAGTATAGTGTTTTACAATAAACTGCCTAAAGATTTCAAAACTCTTCATTACATGTTTCGAATATAGATCTTTAAGAGTAGGCTTCTGGCATTTATATTGGACCTGCCCACCCTTACTGCATTATAGTAGTGGACAGTAGTGGTTGACGCCCTGTTCACTCTTCTTTCACTTCTGATTCCCAATGGTCCTCAAACATGTCAAACATATGTCTTTTATCAGATGATGCCTGGAAACAATAGATTACATTTATTTATTTTTACAAGAAATACTATTTTTGGCCTGTATGTGCATTGCACTCAGATGGTATATTTCTGCTACTTTTACACTAAATATGTGGGAACTTCAAATAAATCAAATTATCCCCCACAAAGCACTGATATATAAGCCCCAAAACTGCCTAAGAAAATTTGAACAAGTATAGGATCAGGAGCGTAACTTGAGGGGGTACCAAGGGTGCAGTCGCACCGGATGGAATGAGCCTTAGGGGGCCATAAACATTTTATAGTTGATATCATGATGAAGAAGGAAATTTGGAAGAGAAGACTACTATAGCCTATGCTCCACCAGCCACAGAATCATGAGGATTCAGTACTGTGGATGTTGTATAGTCAATAGTATTTTCTGACAGTCTTGCACGTAGGGGTGGTTGGATTCTACTGACATAGCCCTTCTACAGACAGAAAATGAGGCCCCATATAAAAGACAACAAGCTTATTCTCTTCCTGAGGTAGAGGTATATGTCTCTGAAAAGTGTAGCATATGTTAATAAATTCCATTAAACATATCTGCAGTACTGAATCCTCTCGCTCCGCTGGTCAGTGTGGGGTTCAGAGTAGTCTTTGCTGTCTCGTTCTCCACTAAGTCTTATGTGCCATATCATGGTGACCTCAAATGATCTGCTACTACAGATTGGTGATTGTGCCTAAGCAGAGCAACTTTTGCTCTCTGGTATCTGCCATGAGTGTACTAATTTACTGTCTTGTATAGCTCTTTACTTAATTTTAGCATCATAAACAGAGCAAGGTAATAAAGTTTTTCTATTCAAATTCCAAGAAATAGTCTATAGTTAAATGCAAAGTAAATAAATAAAGAGGAGAAAAAGGTCAACTCTGCAATAGGGGCCAATATACCAGACTGGTGGAGAAAAGGGCACCCGTCTTCTTATCAGCTGTCAGATTCAATGTTCCTGAGTCCCGGCAAATGGACAAGTTCTGATTATTTCACTCAGCGTTCGGCTATGAATTGACTGATTCCTGCTCCTTCACGCCACTAGTTAAAGATGGATGCAAGATTATGTCTGTACAACATTACTTATGCCTCAGTAAGGCAATCAACATGTTAAGAGGCCAGCGCCTGACCTAAGAAACACATTATCTGACAGCCAATGAAAAATACGGAAAGTAATTTGATATAAATGATGTTCAGCCCATTAGTGCTGTGTAACTTATTATAGGTGAAAACATATTTATTTCCATCTCAGTATTCTAGAACATGAAGGATCCATCAGCCAGTAGTGAAGGTCACAGAGGCGTCCGGAAATGTTTCAGCTAAACAAGCTATTTTTTTCTTTTGTGTTTTAACATAAATACAGTATGCCTGGTTATATGTCATGTTAACCTGTATGCCACATTATTATGGTTTCGACAATATATTGTACTGGCTAAGTGGGCGTTTGGCATCAGGTAGATCTGTTTTAGGACTGAGGGCCCCTTCAGATGGAGGATACGCTGTCTGATTTAGACGTTCCGAATCAGCAGCGTTTAAATCCGGTCCTATTGCTTTCTATGGGAGCCGGCATACGTGCGCTCTCCATAGAAATGAATGGGCTGCTTTTTCCCATTCATTTCTATGGGGAGCGCGCGTATGCCGGCTCCCACAGAAAGCAATGAGACCGGCTTTAAACGCTGCTGATTCGGAACGTCTACACGTTCAAAATCAGACAGCGTATCCTCCGTCTGAAGGGGCCCTTAAGAAGGTTTTGTAGAGCCATTGCATGAGCTTGTCTGTACCCAGTTAATATAAGAACTGATTATGTATGCTGGGCAATAAAGTAATAAACACAAGCATACATATACTATACCAAATTAACAGCAGCCTGAGTCTTGTAAAAAGCATTTTTTGGGGGCATGCATTTGTCTATAACGTCCACGATACGTATAGATGTGACCTGTCTTTAGCTCTAGTAGCCATCAGTCTCTGTGTTCTTAAAGAGGACCAGAGATGAGCATGTAGTATTCGATCGAGTAGGTATATAATCGAATATTACGGTATTCGATCGAATACAACGGTATTCAAAATATTCGTGCTTGGTTGAATACCACACAGTAAACGCCTTTTATGTTTACCGCATGGTGTTCGATCGAGTATGAGTATTTTGAATACCATAGTACTCGATCGAATACCGTAGTATTCGATCAAATACCTACTTGATCGAATACTACACGCTCATCTCTAAAGAGGACCCAACACCACTCACACTGATATGTCTGATGTAATAAATTATTGTATTCCCCATAGAATAACAATTCCCTAAACTCTATATTGTACCATTCCTTTATTATTCCTTTGAGAAACGTATGGCAGGGAGTTAGGAGTTGGGGGGTGTCCTTACATACTTCGGCATTGTCCATTCAGTGTTGCCAGTGTCAGGCAGTGTAGGACACACCAAGTCAAGAAGTGGAATGGTAACACACTGAATTGTCAATCTACTCAGAATTTTCTAGCAGGGGAATGGAGGAGCACAGAGTTATAAGAAAAAATGCTCCAAAGCTGTTATTTTATGGAGAATACAAGTATATATGGAATATGAGATGTCAGAAGAGGAGCTCTTTAAAAAAAATGATCTACCAAGAAATCTAAATACATAGATATATTTGTATATATACACAAGATGATATATCAGCTGTATATATCAGAGGGTACCCAGAGAATACCAGCATGGTCCATATAATTATGTATTACTAGATATATATCACTATATATAAGAGTATATGTGATACCAGGTGTACATATATAATCATATTTCAAAATATGCCCATATTATATCCCCATAGTCAATATCACAATACATAAGCAGATGTATAACTTATACTAGGTATACATATTTATTACATACAGCAAACAAAATAGACCAGGTTATATATTATCATGGTCCCCAAAACCATTGGAACATATTTTCTTGTAGCGTTTATTAAAATTTCAAGCATATTACACCATTTTTCTTCATGTAATCATCCGATGAATCATTTACGGAAACGAGCGTGTATCAGTGTCGCTTATATATTCTCCTTAAATGTGTTTTGTTCATTTGATGGAAAAATAACCACAACATTTCAACATTTAAATATTACTGGCAGGAAAAACAGAACAGAATAGAATAATATAAAAAAAAAGCATCTCACACACACACAACAAAACCATAAGCATAAATTAAAACGAGAAGGTTTTTTTTTTTTTTTGTAGGAATATTATCCAATTTTAATCAATGTTTCAGGATAGGCTTACAGAAATTCCACCCTCCAAACACGCTAATAAATATAAATCTGTTTCCGATTGCTATCTCTGCCGCACAGGTGCCTGTTTGTTATGAGAGAGGCATGTTCATTAATTTTCAGCTATGAAAAGTGCACAGTGCCATAAATATACAATTCAAAATGTAGCGCTGATAAATGAAGGCACAGATTGCTAATGTACTAGACTATGGTGCTGAGCATAAAACACATGCCAAACAGGAGAACATTGGTGAGATGTGAGCTTTTCTAAGTCTGAGTTTAATGTAAGCACGGAAGGCAGTTTTCTCTTTTTTATTGCAATAACTTTCGACATCGATCAGCGCGATATCTACTTAAAATAAATCCCGGCTCTTGTCTGGTGAACACTGCAAACAATTGAATTGTATTCCTGATTTCCAGGGCAGGGTCTCGAAGATGAGAGATGCAAACGATGATGTTTATTCCTTTTTTTGCTTTGTGTTCTGTCTGCTTTTTATTGCCTTCGAGCCTTTTATTAAATATTGTCATGTTTGTGTTTTTGTTTTTTTTTTCATTCTTTTTGTCGCCCCCTTGTTGTGTGTCTGCGATGGACTTGCATGGTGGTAATGTACATTAAGTATGTTGGATTGGTTGGGGGGGGGGCGGGGGTTGCTCACAGATGATGAAGTCTTGGGAGTTCATTAGAATGCAGCGCTGTTATTTTGCCGTAATGTTGCTCAGACTATTCTTGTCTTTAATCAGTGTTTTTGCTTCTTCATTTTCAGATAAATTTAAATTAATCAAGATCTTTAATAAATGCCATTAACCTACTTGTTCAAATTGAGGTGACTGGAATGCCGGAGTTCTCAACGCCCGTTCTCAGCATTGCTCTGTAATATGGATGTTATTTGTTTGATACGTCTTCTTGTATCAACACTATCCAGTTGTCAGATTTGTTCGTTTCTGGTTGCTCTAACAGAGATTGGTGTATTGTGTATGTAAATAAACATGAAGGATATCGGGGGTAGATGGTTTTTACCCAGAGAATAAGATGTCATATACTGTACATATTTATGGCTATTTAAATGGGGTTTCCAATTTTTTAGCACTTTATTAGGGCAGTTCCATGTTTGGGACCTCCATCAATTATCCAGAACAGAGAAGAGCTTTCTCAAGTGTTTCTGTGTCTGTAGGACTCAGCCTGTCCATACACTACCTGGATTTCAGTGACCATAGTGTAATACTTCAATTCCCCTGTGGTGTCACTGCAGGAGTATTAAGCACTTACTTCCTCACTGATCTACGGGATTCCAGCAGTGGGAACTCTTGTTATCAGCTTATTTTGGATGATCCTTATTAGAAGAAAGTGGACAACCCCTTTCATAATACTCTCTGTAATCCTAAAACAGCATGAGCCATAGGACATCCTGCCAATTGTTTGGGGTTATTTTAACCCTGACATTGGTCACTTTGTATGTTACAAGTAGTACAATATGAACGCCACGTGGCGATAAGTTTGTTACAAGTGTCCAAGTGCTACAAAGCACCCAGAGACAATAAGTTGTCCAGCTATTGGGATTATCAAGAAGACCAGTAGCAATAGTTTAATTCCCTTGTAGAACCACTTGGGGTAATTGAGGACTGTTTCTGGGCTAAAACATTGATGCACTCTTCCAATGCTTGGTTATCAATATCAGATCAGTGGGTCTTGACATCCAGCACCCCTACCAATCAGCTGTTTTGCGTAGCATATAGCTCTGTTACCTATGTAGTGGCCAGACCAGGGTACTGATCAGATCCTATTCACTAGAGTGTCACTTAAGCTCTAGTGATTTGGTTCAGCCACTACACAGAAACTGAGCTGTGTGCTTTCTGCTCTATTCTCTGTGTATAAGATGCTTATAGAATCTGATCAGTGGTGTTGCCAGGCATCTTAAACCAAATGATCAGATCTTGTTGACCTATCCTTAGTTTTGATCTTCAAAAGTTTCAGCCCAGAAAACCCCCATTTACTATACACTGTTTATAGTCACTCTCTGCTCTAGCTCCTCTAATAATGTACAATTCTCTTATATCAAAGACTATATGCTCTCATAATCAACAGAATTTGGTGCAATTTGGTGGGTACAGTTCACATTATTCAGGTCTGATCCTCATAGTCTGAAATACTTCTGCCAGGCATCAACAACATATATAACAACAAGGCATAAACTTAAGATAATACTAGATGAGAAGATATCTTTCTGGCATGGCCTTAGTGGTCCTTGTGAAGGACAGGTCAGAATGTAATATACCTAGACCAAGATGAAGGGTAAACTAGTTGGATAGAGATGGGAGTTGAAGACGGTCAACCAGTCACCACCATATTGTCAAACAGATGGGTCTTCTTGGCCAGATTTACAACTAATGAATAAGAGTAGGTCGATGAATGTTATGGCATAAATTACAAAAATGGCGCAAATGACATAAAAATTTGTCAGCAAGTAGCTACAATAGATTTCAAGAAAAGCCTAACTCGTGATGAGGCAAAGTCACATCATGAATGTGGTGTACCCTCCACTGGTGCAGAGGACATGACAACTGGCATACAACATGCAAGTCTTTATGAATTTATTCTTCAGTAGAAGGTATTAGACATGGGGGTGCCATTAATATTAGCATGAAGATCTCTCAGACGAGCACAGTGTCAAGTGATTATTGTGACCAACTTACTGACCTGCACTGATGAAAACTTCTGAAATGTCTCTATTAATGTTTTAGAACTAAAATTACACTCAATCTCAGTTTCCTATTGTATGGTTACTTTAGGGAGTCCCTCTTTGGTACCCAAGTGGCCCTTCCAGATTTCCAGATTCTGGTGAGA